>NW_027040031.1:33595-102834 GCF_034236695.1 Oncorhynchus nerka | reverse complement strand
ACGTGTTGTACAGGAGGGTGTCGTTGCACTGGATGAAGTGGCTGTGTTGGATGGTTGGTTTGTACTGGCTGTGTTGGATGGTTGGTTTGTACTGGCTGTGTTGGATGGTTGGTTTGTACTGGCTGTGTTGGATGGTTGGTTTGTACTGGCTGTGTTGAATGGTTGGTTTGTACTGGCTGTTGGATGGTTGGTTTGTACTGGCTGTGTTGGATGGTTGGTTTGTACTGGCTGTGTTGGATGGTTGGTTTTTGTACTGGCTGTGTTGAATGGTTGGTTTGTACTGGCTGTGTTGAATGATTGGTTTGTACTGGCTGTGTTGAATGGTTGGTTTGCACTGGCTGTGTTGGATGCATTGCCTGGAGTCATTTCTCTAGCTAAAATGGCTGCATTGGATGGAGGGTCTGCTGCAGACACTGTGGAACCAGAGACAGGTATTTCATTTCAGAATAATACATTGGATTTATAAAGTGCTTTTCTAGGAACCAATGATGCTTTCCAATAGTTCAACAACACAGTGCAAGAAATTACCAAACTTAATCTAAATTAAAATGATATAAGGTTGTTGCATGTCTTCATAGTAGTGACTCAATATCTTTTAAAAGTGACCTGATACTCTATCGGCTAGTCCATTATCGCCCCAATACACTACATGACTAAAAAATGTGGACATTTCATGAAGCTCGCGACAAAACAGTTTTGTGCTGATGTTGCTTCCAGAGGCAGATTGGTGTTGCAAACGAGGACAGACCATTTTTAGACACGACATGCTTCAGCGCTAGGTGGTCTCGTTCTGTGTGCTTGTGTGCCTAACACTTCGCGGCTGAGCCGTTGCTCCTAGCTGTTTCCACTTTACAATAACAGCACTTACAGTTGACCGGAGCCACATTGAAAGGCACTGAGCTCATCAGTAAGGGCATTCTACTGACAATGTCTGTCTATGGAGATTGCATGGCTGTGTGCTTGATTTTATACACCTGTCAGCAACAGGTGGCTGAAATAGCTGGAATACTAATTTGAAGAGGTGTTCACATACCTTTGTACATAAAGTGCATTCGGAAAGTATTCAGACCCTTTCCTCATTCCACATTTTGTTATGTTCTCAAATGGATCAAATAAAATAAAATCCTCATCAATCTACACACAATGCACCATAATGACAAAGTGAAAACAGGTCTTTAGAAATGTTTGCAAATTTATAAATCATAAAACCTAACCTTATTTACATTATTCAGGCGCTTCGCTATGAGACTGAGAAATTGTGCTCAGGTGCATCCTCTTTCCATTGATCATCCTTGAGATGTTTCTACAACTTGATTGGAGTCCACCTGGGGTAAATTAAATTGATTGGACATGATTTGGAAAGGCACATCTATATTTATTTTACTAGGCAAGTCAGTTAGAACAAATTCTTTATTTTCAATGACGGCCTAGGAACAATGGGTTGGGGGAGAAGGGCCTTGGTCGGGAGGTGACCAAGATCCGATGGTCACTCTGACAGAACTCCAGAGTTCCTCTGTGAAGATGAGAGAACCTTCCAGAAGGACAACCATCTTCTGCAGGTGGAGTGGCAGATTGAAGCCACTCCTCAGTAAAACCCGGAGTTTGCCAAAAGGCACCTAAAGGGCTCTCAGACCATGAGAAACAAGATTCCCCTGTCTGATGAAACCAAGATTGAGCTCTTTGGCCTGAATGCCAATTGTCGCGTCTGGAGGAAACCTAGCACCATTCCTACGGTGAAGTATGGTGGTGGCAGCATCATGCTGTGGGGATGTTTTCCAGCGGCATGGACTGGGAGACTAGTCAGGATTGTGGGAAAGATTAACGAATCCAAAGTACACAGAGATCCTTGATTAAAACTTGCTCCAGAGCTTTCAGGACCTTAGACTGCTTGGGTGAAGGTTCACCTTCCAACAGGACAACGACCCTAAGCACACAGCCAAGACAACGCAGGAGTATCTTCAGGACAAGTCTCGGAATGTCCTTGAGGGGCCCAGCCAGAGCCGGGACATGAACCCAATTGAACATATCTGAAGAGACCTGAAAATAGCTGTGCAGCGATGCTCCCCATCCAACCTGACAGAGCTTGAGAGGATCTGCAGAGAAGAATGGGAGAAACTCCCCAAATACAGGTGTTCCAAGCCTGTAGCGTCATACCCAAGAAGACTCCAGGCTGTAATCGCTGCCAAAGGTGCTTCAACAAAGTACTGAGTAAAGGGTCTGAATACTTATGTAAATGTGATATTTCTTGGTTTTTTTTTTTTGGGGAGGGCAAACATTTCTTAAAACCTGTTATGGGGTATTGTGTCTAGATTGATGAGAGAAAAAACTATTTAATCCATTTTAGAATAAGGCTGTAACGTAACAAAATGTGGAAAAAGTCAAGGGGTCTGAATACTTTACGAATGTTTATAGGAACAAAAAATGCAATTTGTGTTGTTTTTTTAAGAAGAGTAAAATGGAGCCCAATGTCTTACCTGTTAGCAAGAGTAGAGAGAAGAGAAGAGACATTTCAGCACGCTGTGGTCCATGGGTCTCATCCCTGCACGTCCTCCTGTCACAAAGCACATAGTCAGTTAGACATTGGTGCGCAGTCTTACTAGAAATGACGAGTTTCCTCCAATGAAACTGTTAGAAGAAGGACTGAAAACCAACCTTTAGATGCTTAGTGATCACCACTTGCCTTCTCCTTTCCTCTCAAGCCAAAGCCTCACCTGGGATGACCCTTATAAAGGCTGCTCTGGAACATGTGGTCACGGCAGTCTTCCATGAGAACATACACACCCCACAAACTGTCTACATGTTATTATGATTCTTGATATTGTACAGTGTGTGCTTGTCCATAATCCCCAAATAATGAGTTTTTAAATTAACCTCCCAGGATTCATTTCACCATCCTGTGTAAACAACAACCACAACAGACATGTAATTACTACCTTTGACTGATCAGAAGCGGATATACTGCCACCTGTCATTAAACCCTATAGATTATTAGGTTTAAAGGCCCAGTGTAGTTAAAAACGTTATTTCCCTTTTTTTCATGCTATTTCCACACGATGAGGTCGAAATAACACTCTGAAATTCACGAAAATATGATAATGCCCTTTTTGTGTAAGATGTTTTTATAAAAATGCTTGGAATTTCATCTGGCTCAGGTGGGAAGTTTTTGGGCCCAAAGCATAAGGTCACAAGGCAATCTGATGATAATGGACCAATGAACAAGAATGTTCATTGTTTATTTACATATCTTCCTAGTTCTGGTGCTGGTCCCGCTCATAAGCAAGAGATTGTGCAGTGTCTTTGCACGGTCTTCCATTCAAGCAATCACTACGGCTTCGATTTGGTTTTCATAATAATTGTCAAGAGAAGTTCAGTCTGAAGTTCAGAACATTTGCATATGCACAGCACACTTCTCACCAGACTGCATTGCAAAACAGGCTAGGTACACACGTGGATTCTCCTTGTATGAGCTGAAAGTTTAGAAGGACGGCCAGTTCTTGGTAGATTTGCAGTGGTCTGATACTCCTTCCATTTCAATATTATCGCTTGCACAGTGCTCCTTGGGATGTTTAAAGCTTGGGAAATCTTTTTGTATCCAAATCCGGCTTTAAACTTCTTCACAACAGTATCTCGGACCTGCCTGGTGTGTTCCTTGTTCTTCATGATGCTCTCTGCGCTTTTAACGGACCTCTGAGACTATCACAGTGCAGGTGCATTTATACGGAGACTTGATTACACACAGGTGGATTGTATTTATCATCATTAGTCATTTAGGTCAACATTGGATCATTCAGAGATCCTCACTGAACTTCTGGAGAGAGTTTGCTGCACTGAAAGTAAAGGGGCTGAATAATTTTGCACGCCCAATTTTTCAGTTTTTGATTTGTTAAAAAGTTTGAAATATCCAATAAATGTCGTTCCACTTCATGATTGTGTCCCACTTGTTGTTGATTCTTCACAAAAAAATACAGTTTTATATCTTTATGTTTGAAGCCTGAAATGTGGCAAAAGGTCGCAAAGTTCAAGGGGGCCGAATACTTTCGCAAGGCACTGTAGTATACAAACGGTGACTCATTGTCATATTTATCCTGATACCAGATTCAAATTGACGCGACTCTAACAATGTTTATCTGTGATATGATTCCAAAATAGTAAACCTTCTGGCTGTTAAATGCAAGAATGAATGTATAACCTTTATGATAGATCATAAGCCTTATGGAAGCTCAGGCTGGAGGTCAAGCTGGTTTGTCTTTGCTACAGGCAAACATGATCATATTATTTCACTTATGGAGTTTCAGATATACAATTATGTTAACTGTTTTCTCAAATGTTAGAGAGAAAACATTAGAATTATAAATGTAACTTTGTCACCTTACAAACAGGTTGATATCTTGTGTCTTCACAATTCCCTTAGATTCATCATCTTACGTGCTAAAGGGTCATCTCTGAGGAAGACCTGCAGGATAAGGAGGACCGAGAGGTCATGGACTTCTTGGAGGAAGATGCTTTTGATGAGAAGCTACTTGGTGAAGACGAGGAGGAAGAGTATGAGACACACACACACACACAGGACAGACAGGTGAACATTGACTGGCAGAGAAACAGTTGAACTGGTTCATGATGCTGCTGGAAGTGGCTGCTGGAAGTGGCTGCTGTACATACCAAGCTGGTGGTGCATGTCGTAGAAATGTGCTAGCCTGGGCCCAGATCTGTGTATGCTGCCATGCTAACTCCTAATGTATGATAGATGGCATGCAATGTTACCATAGCAGTTGGCTATACATCAGTGGAGGCTCCTCAGAGGAGTAAGGGGAGGACCATCCTCCGTGAATTTCATAAAAATGTAAATAGTGAAACATAAAAAGTTATCATTTTTAGATAGAACTATACAAAATATATTCACGTCACCGAATAATTCATTAAAATACATTATTTTGCAATGGAGGTCTACAGTAGGTTCAACAGCACTCTATAGGGCAGCACCATGCTGTACATAGATTTTTCTACTGTATTATTGACTGTATGTTTGTTTATTCCATGTGTAACTCTGTGTTGTTGTATGTGTCGAACTGCTGTGCTTTATCTGGGCCAGGTCGCAGTTGTAAATGAGAACTTGTTGTCAACTAGCCTACCTGGTTAAATAAAGGTGAAATAAAATGTTAAAATAAAAAAACATGGTGTAGCCGGAGGACAGCTAGGTTCTGTCTTCTTCTGGCTACATTGGCTTCAGTACAAAAACCCCTTCCATAGACTTACACAATAATTATAACAACTTCCAGAGGACTTCCTCCAACCTATCAGAGCTCTCGCAACATGAACTGACATGTCCACCCAATCAAAGGATCAGAGAATGAATCTAGTACTGAAAGCATAAGCTACAGCTAGCTAGCACTGCGGTGCATAAAATGTGGTGAGTAGTTGACTCAAAGAGAGAGAAAGAGAACAGTTTTGAACATATACATTTCTTAAGAAATGGAGAAGCAAGTGAGAGAGAGAGAAACCTAGTTATATTTAGTATTTTTTTCACATTCACTTAGCTAGCGAATGCAGCTAGCTAGTTTAGCCTATCCAAACACCTGGCTCAAACAGAGAGGGATGCCATGTTACCTAGTTACCAAGCAAAGGAAAAAGTTGAGTAGGACAGCAGGTAGATTCGAGAAGGAATTATATGATCTGGCTGCTATGAAATGTAACTGGGTTACGTGTGATCAGGACTGCATCCATTCTGCCGATTCTGTTGAAAAACATTTCTTAAATGGAAGCAAACGGAGTGAAATGGGGATAAACATATCTGAATCTGTCCAACAGAAACTCTCGTTTGCAACTATTGGACTAATGATTACATCCTAGATCAGCAAATCAAATTGTATTGGTCACATACACATGGTTAGCAGATGTTATTTTGAGTGTAGCGAAATGCTTGTGCTTCTAGTTCCGACAGTGAAACAATATCTAACAAGTAATATCAAACAATTCCACAACAAATCTAAGTAAGGAATGGAATAAGAACATATAAATGTATGGATGAGCAATGTCAGAGTGGCAGATGCTAAGATGCAATAGATAATATAGAATACAGTATGAGATGAGTAATGCAAGATATGTAAACATTATTAAAATGCCATTATTAAAGTGACTAGTGTTAGAGTTGCGTAAATTCGAATCTGGTATCAGGAAAAATATAACAATGAGTCACCGATTTTATACTATGTATTTTTTATTAGCTAAGTAATAAATGGGAAATGCAACTTTCGTATACGGGCTCACTGTAATACCACGCAGGGCAGAACAGGGAACTGACAAGATGTATGTAAACAGTATTCTTCATACTGTGATAGACAGTTCCAACCAGTCTGTTGGCCTATCACAGTAGAGACTGGGCATGGTTTAAACTTGCTCAGCCTATTGCAGGCGCTCAGGCGGGTCCCCGCCTCTTGGCGCTTCTGTTGATAGATGTAACTGTTGCTATGAAGAACATCCATGTGCTTATGCTCCATACCGTTATCTAACAAAAGACTGCTTGTTCTGCAACCCCACGCTCTGAATGTGCCCCCTCCCAACTCATTGAACAGTTCCTGTCTTCATGCTACTTTTCCATCATGAGAAAGGCCCATGGCCTTGAAACTGTTAACAATGTTTCAAGTCAGCTATGTTGCATAACACATACATACATCCACACAAGCCAACAGCAGATAATATTCAATCATATGTATGGTAATGGATATAATGTAAAATACAGGATCCAACAATCCCCCTTTTTCACACCCCCAAGGGTGTGAACAAAAATTCAGCAATGAATCATATAACAGTTACAAAGTTTAAAATACCTTCATGTCCTCCATTCGATCCCACTATGTACTAGATTGGCTACCAGCCACCTAGGAACTTAAAACCCTCATGTCAAAAGAGAACAACAGCTCATTTAAAGACAGAATAAAATAAAATTGTGTTAAATTTAAGTCCCCCTTTTGACACCCGCTAGGGTGTCACTCATTATCCTTTATTTCAGCAGTCCCAACATAGTAATAAGTTAATAGCATTTCATGAAAATAATAAAACGTTTATTATTAATAAAACATTTATTTTTTATTACAGAAAAAAAAATAGAAAAAAAAATTTGACAAGTGATATATGCTTTTGTTTCCCCCTTTTGACACCCATAAGGGTGTCACTTAGCAAAAAAACGGATAAAACGTTATTGTTTATTGACATGTAAGATATAGGATAAAACTTTGGTCATGGAAAACAGAGTAAAGCAGAGCAAAGCATTATTATAAACCATCTGGTCCTCTCAGCTACTCCTATCCTGCACCAGATGGGCACCATGCCACCCAGGGACTCCAAACCTTCACAACAGGGAGAACAAACATACTGGAAAGAACTTAACATAAAACAAAAATGTAAAACAAGGAACTGTGGTGGTGTAATATTTATTCTACTACCTCACCCACAGCATACCATGGGTCATCCTCAGTCAGTCCCATCCTCCCCTGAAAGCATGATTCAGTATCAGCATCTCCAACTGGAGCATCAACCAAAGGCATCATGCCTGAAGCCTTCACCACATCTGTAACAGACTTCTTAAAACACGGTATGATGCATGGAAACAACATGGATTCAACCAGTTTTTGCCCAGTGGGTTGTTAAGTCATGTTACCTAGCTAGCTAACAACCTGGTAATGTAGAATAGTGAAAATTCATTTCGTCTGAGGATGACAGAATTAGTGTAGGGTTCTATGACCCTACTATGATATACCATCTGACTCCATTATCATGTGAACACTATGGGCCCATTATCGTATCCAGTGGGTATTGCCAGGGTTGCAAGCCTTGCGTCACCACTCAGAATACTATAAGATGTGTGTAGGTTTACCATCAGGCAATCAATAAGAGGCTAAGGGACAAGGAGCTAATATCTTGCAATCGATGTACTAGCATTACATTATTGAGTTAACCTTAGCTCCGAGATGCACAGTTAGAGAGAGAGCATATATGCTATGTATATTGTGAATACCATTTACCATTAGACATTCCACCAAATGATAATTCAAGGAATATTACTCAAATGTGAGGACTACGGTTTGTATCTATTTGAAAGTAATCCGATTTATTACAGTTACGCAATAAGAATACAATTCGCAAATAGTACATACCAGTAATCTTCACGATAAAGAGAATACAAAATATCCTAAGTCTTAACAGCGTAGAAAAATACATAGCATAGTATTATAAAACATATCAGAATACATAGCGTAGTACTATAAAACATATCAGAATACATAGCATAGTATAAAAAACATCAGAATACATAGCATAGTACTATAAAACATATCAGAATACATAGCATAGTACTATAAAACATATCAGAATACATAGCATAGTACTATAAAACATATCAGAATACATAGCATAGTACTATAAAACATATCAGAATACATAGCATAGTACTATAAAACATATCAGAATACATTGCATATTACTATAAAACATATCAAAATACATAGCCCTTAGTACTATAAAACATATCAAAATTCATAGCATAGTACTATAAAATTATATAGAATACATAGCATAGTACTATAAAACATATTATCAAAAGTTCATAGCATAGTACTATAAAATGTGTATCAAAATTGCCATTGATAGTACTATAAAACATATCAAAGTTCATAGCATAGTACTATAAAACGGGATATCAGAATACATAGCATAGTACTATAAAACCAAAGTTCATAGCATAGTACTATAAAACATATCAGAATACATAGCATAGTACTATAAAACATATCAAAGTTCATAGCATAGTACTATAAAACATATCAGAATACATAGCATAGTACTATAAAACATATCAAAATTCATTAGCATAGTACTATAAAACATATCAGAATACAAGCATAGTATTATAAAACATATCAAAGTTCATAGAATAAAACTTATCAAAGTTCATATACTTAGTATATAAAACATATCAAAGTTCATAGCATAGTACTAATTTAAACATATCAAAATTCATTGCATATTATTATAAAACCTACCAAAAAACATAGCCCTTTATGAACTCTAAACAATCCAAACATGACAATTTCATTCACACAGTAACATTAATTTAGTCGATTCATAGTTTCATCTGGTCTTTGCACATCTTTCCTGGCGAGTGACCCCAGGACATCCATGGGAATGTGTTTTCATTCCTCTGAGACTTTAATATCAGATAAGGTGTTTGACCCCTGTAATAGCCCCCAAAAAGGTCTGTCATTCAGACAATAACATTATTATTTTTGTGGATTGAGTCATCATGCTGGGCCTCGTCACCAGCAAGAATTAAGAAGACGCATCTTCATCACTGACCATCATCGTTCACATTATTTTTGACTACAGTACGTTGACCAGTAGGCTATGCAGGAATTTGGATGGCACAGGAAGAATGGAAAAGGGATAGATATGCAGAGGTGTTTCAAAGGTAGGATGCATAGTCCTAATCAATTTCATTCTTAGCTCAAACATATTGAAATAAATATTGTTAAATTCCCCCTACTGAAGAATACACACATACTTGATATTTATTTAAATATCATTGTTAAACGCAAATAAATAATTTAATGCCAGAATTATAAATGGTTGATCTCACATTGAGAACCAAAGGAGAAAATAAAATGATGAATGAGTAAACAATGAGGACGGTGAGATAGATACAGAAACAGATCAAGTCCACTTTGTTGGCAAAGCGATGGTGTATAGCATTTTTCTGGTCTTGTGCAGCCATTTTGTTGAGAAACTTCACCACCTTCTGGAGGGCTGTATTCTTCTCTTCCTCTGAGACTTTAATATCAGACTTGGATTCTAGACAAAGTAAATGAGAGGAAAAAAGGATTACATGATTAACATAACATTATTATTTTTGTGGACATGCGAGAAATATGCTGGGTAAGACGTCAACTGCAGCTAGAATGTAAGAATGGTTGTGCATTAACAAAATACCTCGACTTGTTTATCGTGATGATTAAAAAAATTTAACCCTAAAAGTGACCAATTTATTTTGCCCCCTAAAAGTGCCAACAGGTGTCATATTTGACCACAAATTGGAAATGATGGCAAAAAAAAACCTCTCAAACAGTAACACTGTCACTAAATGGTTTAAGTAAATGGTTTAAATTCCCCCTATAAAGCATATATTTAAATGGGGTACCCCTTAAAGACTGGTTGCAATAAAGTCATTATGACATCATGGTCAGGTTATAAATGGTTGCATAAAGACAAGGGTAAAGACATAAAGACTAGGGTAGCCTAGTGGTTAGAGCGTTGGACATAGGAACCGAAGGTTGCAAGTTCAAACCCCTAGAGCTGACAAGGTACAAATCTGTTGTTCTGCCCCCGAACAGGCAGTTAACCCACTGTTCCTAGGCCGTCATTGTAAATAAGAATTTGTTCTTAATTAACTGACTTGCCTAGTTAAATAAAGATAAAAAAATAAAGACTAGGGTAAAGACATACAGACTAGGGTAAAGACATAAAGACTAGGGTAAAGACATACAGACTAGGATAAAGACATACAGACTAGGGTAAAGACATACAGACTAGGGTAAAGACATACAGACTAGGGTAAAGACATACAGACTAGGGTAAAGACATACAGACTAGGGTAAAGACATGCAGACTAGGATAAAGACATAAAGACTAGGGTAAAGACAAAGACTAGGGCTGTCAACAATTAACTGGGGGGGAAATACATTCCAAAGTGAGCTGTAGTTTTAGGATTTTTAAATACAAAGAAACATTAAGAATATTGACATCTTGATTCTGTCTAATGTAACATTATTTCATCTCAATGTCCACTTATTTTTACATGGTATTGTACATTTTTGCGGTATAGATTATGTATTTGATGTTTTCAGTGTATTCAACACTTTCACACAATGCGATTAATAGTAAATAAATAAAATATTGTGCACTAAAATGATAACGTTAACTGATTAACTCTGGCAGCCCTAATAAGGAGGGTTGGTAACGTCTTCTTTGGCAACCAGATAAAAATATATCTTGCTCTGTGGATAACTGAGATGACAGAAGAATGAAAATGTTTACCCTCTTCATTGTCTGTGTCTTTAAGCAGTGAGTCTTTGGACTTGGAGAGGCTGCAGGGCCAGAGAGTGCCACACTTAGCCAGGCGTGTGAGCACCATAGACTGCAACGTGCTCAACACCAGGATGACCAAACAGAAACAGAAGTGCTTTCCTATGGAGAACAACGAGAGAGATGTGTGAGTGTTATATGGTGGCAGAGAGGTCCTGTATACATGAAACCGACATCAGTGTGCTGCTACCAGTATATCTTTCTTTACTGTCCCTGTAACATACCGAGCTGGAAATAGTGAAACTCTGCACCCAACGGATCACTAGGATCACTGTTGCTGTTCAGGATCACTGCTCGCAAACACACATCAGCCGTCCACCTTGACACCGTACCAAACAATTGAGCTATAGAAAAATATCAAATTTGATAGCTCCCTTGGCAACATTTCAAGCTAGCTGTGGAGTGAGCTTTCTGCACATTCTTAAAGGACGGCTGAACTTCCTGATTTGGCCTCGTTTTAGATTTGTCTCATTAATGAAATGCTAGCGGTCGTGATTGAAGCCAAACAAAAGTTGTCTTTGGGTTGTGGTTTCACCCCCACCTGAGTGACTCGCCATCTCAAGATGATCATCTAATTCAGTTCTGTGTGAAGGCTAAAGTAGAAAAGAGGTGGCGAATAGAAACTCTTATTGACCACATGTTTTGCCAAACTGGGGGGAGCTGGCTAGCCTGTCTAACCTTAGGCTAGCCTGTCTAACCTTAGGCTAGCCTGTCTAACCTTAGGCTAGCACATAGTTCTCTGTCAAATCAAAAGTAAGCCAAGATGGCAAGAACCAGTGTCTGGAATGTTTCATGTGATACTCGTTCTACATAACCTTGCTGCGAATGTACCTTGCAACATAGTTTCAAAGCTTCATCATGTGATGTAAATACATGTTACCGTGGAAACGATATCAACTACTGTGAGTTGAATGCCCGCGGTCTTCAGTCAGCTCAGCGGTCCTACAACACATTGTGTTTTGTGACAAAACTGCACATTTTAGAGTGGCCTTTTATTGTCCCCCATCACAAGGTGCACCTGTGGAATTATGTTGTTTAATCAGCTTCTTTATATGCCACACCTGTCAGGTGGATGGATTATCTTGGCAAAGGAGAAATGCTCACTAACAGGGATGTAAACAAATGTGTGCATAAAATTTGAGAGAAATAAGCTTTTTGTGCATATGGAACGTTTCTGGGATCTTTTATTTCAGCTCATGAAACATGGGACCAACACTTTACATGTTGCGTTTTATATTTTTGTTCAGTATAGAACATCACAGGTTGTACTGTGCATGCCTGGCAGTGCGTTTATGAACTTGAGATAACGTCATTAGATACTGTAGATATCAGCATATCGCCACATATCGTCAGACGGCTGATCCCATAATGGTCTGAGACGAGCCACCCGGACAGCTGATGAAACTGTGGGTTTGCACAACCGAAGAATTTCTGCACAAGCTGTCAGAACCAGTCTCAGGGAAGCGCATCTGCCTGCTCGTTGTCTTTACCAGGGTCTTAACCTGATGGGCGTCGTAACAGACTTCATAGGGAAAATCCTATACCTTCGATGGCCACTGGCACACTGGAGAAGTGTGCTCTTCATGGATTAATCCTGGTTTCAGCTGTACCAGGCAGATGGCAGACAGCGTGTTTGGCGTTGTGTGGGTGAGCGGTTTGAAACGTTGTGAACAGAGTGTCCCATAGTGGAGGTGGGGTTATGGTATGGGCAGTCATAAGCTGCAGACAACAAACACAATTGCATTTTATCGATGGTAATTTGAAATCAGAGTTACCGTGACGAGATCCTGAGGCCCATTGTCGTGCCATTCATCCGCCATCACCATGTTTCAGAATGATAATGCACGGCCCCATGTCGCAAGAATCTGTACTCAATTCCTGGAAGCTGAACATTTCCCAGTTCTTCCATGGCCTGCAAACTCACCAGACATGGCACCCATTGAGCATGTTTGGGATGCTCTGGATCAACGTGTGTTCCAACAGCATGTTCCAGTTCCCGCCAATATCCAGCAACTTTGCACAACCATTGAAGAGGAGTGGGACAAAATTCCACAGGCCACAAGCAACAGCCTGGTCATCTCTATGTGAAGGAGTGTCGCACTGCATGAGGCAAATAGTGGTCACACCAGATACTGACTGGTTTTCTGATCCAAGTATCTGTGACCAACAGATGCATATCTGTATTCCCAGTCATGTAAATTCCATAGATTAGGGCCTAATGAATTTATTTCAATTGACTGATTTCATGCAAAACATGCAAAACAAACTTGCCCACTCTTCCACAAACAACCTGGGCAAAAGGGGACATGAATTGATGACATGATTGGAATCCAAACCCAACCTTAATTTACGCTGTGACACACTTAGGTACCAAATTCAGTTTTGGAAGAGGCTGATTTTATGACAAAAATGTCCCTTTTTACACTTTGTAGTCAATTTTTACAATAGAATAAATGTTTCTGATTGGCCGTTTACAAAAGGAATGTTTAGCTTTTTTGGCGCAGTCGCTCTAACTCCGATACATACACACACCGTTTATAACAAAATGCTGTTTCATTCTGGTGCATTACACACAGGATACTCACGGATGATGGGGCTGCACTGGCCTCCTCCAGGCAGAAGGTCCTTGAGGATGTTGAGGAACATGATAAAGCTGAGAACCAGTTTAACCTTGAAGGGGATGCGCTTGCTCTCCCAGCGGCAGGGCGAAGCTGCCCACATCAGCCAAGATGATTAGTATACTGGGCAGGACCAGGGACAGAAACGGGTTTTCGGACCGCATTTTCAGCAATACCTGTGAAGACAGACAGATAAGCCGGCTAAGGAGTATTGGTGTCTCTGGGGTGTCTTTGGCCTGGTTTGCTAACTACCTCAGAGTGCAGTGTTTAAAGTCAGAAAATCTGCTGTCTCAGCTACTGCCTGTCACCAAGGAGTACCCCAAGTCTCAATCCTAGGCCCCACACTCTTTGCAATTTGCATCAACATAGCTCAGGCAGTAGGAAGCTCTCTCATCCATTTATATGCAGATAATAGTCTTATAGTCAGCTGGCACCTTCCAGGAGTTTGTGTTAAATGCTCTACAACAAAGCTTTCTTAGTGTCCAGCAAGCTTTCTCTACCTTAACCTTGTTCTGAATACCTTCAAAACAAAGGTCATGTGGTTTGGTAAGAAGAATGCCCCTCTCCCCACAGGTGGGTTTACTACCTCTGAGGGGTTAAGGCTTGAGGTAGTCACCTCATACAAGCATTTGGGAGTATGGCTAGACGGTACACTGTCCTTCTCTCAGCACATATCAAAGCTGCAGGCTAAAGTTAAATCTAGACTTGGTTTCTTCTACCGTAATCACTCTTTCACCCCAGCTGCCAAACTAACCCTGATTCAGATGACCATCCTACCCATGCTAGATTACAGAGACATCATTTATAGATCGGTAGGTAAGGGTTCTCTCGAGCGGCTAGATGTTCTTTACCATTCGGCCATCAGATTTGCCTTATAGGACACATCACTGTGCTCTATACTCCTCTGTAAACTGGTCATCTCTGTATACCCATGGCAAGACCCACTGGTTGATGCTTATTTATAAAAACCCTCTTAGGCCTCACACCCCCCTATCTGAGATATCTACTGCAGCCCTCATCCTCCACATACAACACCTGTTCTGCCAGTCACATTCTGTTAAAGGTCCCCAAAGCACACACATCCCTGGGTCGCTTGTCTTTTCAGTTCCCTGCAGCTAGTGACCGGAACGAGCTGCAACAATCACTCAAACTGGACAGTTTTATCTCAATCTCTTCATTCAAAGACTCAATCATGGACACTCTTACTGACAGTTGTGGCTGCTTTGCATGATGTATTGTTGTCTGTACCTTCTTGCCCTTTGTGCTGTTGTCTGTGCCCAATAATGTTTGTACCATGTTTTGTGCTGCTACCATGCTGTGTTGTCATGCGTTGCTACCATGTTGTTGTCATGTTGTGTTGATACCATGTTGTGTTGCTACCATGATGTTGTGTTGCTACCATGCTGTGTTGTCATGTGTTGCTACCATGTTGTTGTCATGTTGTGTTGCTACCATGCTGTGTTGCTACCATGTTGTTGTCATGTTGTGTTGCTACCATGCTGTGTTGTCATGTGTTGCTGGCTTGCTATGTTTTTGTCTTAGGTCTCTCTATATGTAGTGTTGTGTTTTTGACCTAATATATATATATTATTTATTTATTTTATCCCAGGCCCCGTCTCCGCAGGAGGCCTTTTGCCTTTTTGGTAGGCCGTCATTGTAAATAAGAATTTGTTCTAAACTGACTTACCTAGTTAAATAAAGTTTAAATAAATCAAATAAAAAGCCAGGCAGAAATAATTTGTTTTGAATAAGTGTATTGTCTTTTGAGTGTAAATGTTTAAGCTTTGCCCATAAAAATAAGAGTAAGGTATCTTTACATGTCCCACATAAATAAAATACAACTGAAATCACCAGGAGCTCTCACTAACCCATAGATAAAGATACTTTGTCACATAAACTACTGAAATCACCAGGAACACTCACTAACCCATAGATAAAGATAGTTTACATATCACATAAACTACTGAAATCACCAGGAGCACTCACTAACCCATAGATAAATAGTTTACATATCACATAAACTACTGAAATCACCAGGAGCACTCACTAACCCATAGATAAAGATACTTTACTCTACATGTCACATAAACTACTGAAATCACCAGGAGCACTCACTAACCCATAGATAAAGATACTTTACTCTACATGTCACATAAACTACTGAAATCACCAGGAACACTCACTAACCCATAGATAAAGATACACATGTCACATAAACTACTGAAATCACCAGGAGCACTCACTAACCCATAGATAAAGATACTTTACTCTACATGTCACATAAACTACTGAAATCACCAGGAAACACTCACTAACCCATAGATAAAGATACTTTACTCTACATGGAAATCACTCACTAACCCATAGATAAAGATAGTTTACATATCACATAAACTACTGAAATCACCAGGAGCACTCACTAACCCATAGATAAAGATAGTTTACATATCACATAAACTACTGAAATCACCAGGAACACTCACTAACCCATAGATAGTTGCTCTCTGCCTCCTTTAGCATTGAGTTCCACCTCCTCGGTTAGCCAGTCCCCACGGTTTGCACTAGTTGTGCTCACTTTCCCAAAGTCCAGGAACATGCCACATCCTGGAAAAGCAGATATTTGATACCAGTTCTCTCACTCAAAGCTCATACCATAGTTTATAACAAAAAAAATGTTTTATATCAATAGGCATTAGGGGTGTAACGGTCCACAACATATTTGCTTTCGTTCATTCCTTGATTTTAGGCTCTTTGTTCGGTTTTAGCTTGGTTCTCAGGAGGGGATGGAAAAACTACCACAAATAAAAAAAATGATTTAGTAAAATTGACATTGACAATTGCATGATTTCCCCTTTCACTCGCATAGACTTTTTGTTAGCGGTGGCTAAAGTTTGTAGTGGCTGTTCAGAGAAAACCGAACCATGGATTACAGTTTCTCCTTGCCCATACTACTTTTAGGGTGAGGAACCATCTAACATCAAGTTGTAAAATCCAGAACTTCCGCTTTGAGGCTAGGCGAAAGCTTACCATTTACCCACACATTTGTCTATTTCACGCCACCGCCTTGAACTAGGCTATACAACGAATTAGAGCTTGCATTTGTTATGTTGTTAATATAATTATGATTTGTTATTAACTTATGAATGAACTTATTTAATTTGGGAGATAACTTTAGTTAAAGATGGAATCTTTAGGGGACAACAAAAAAAGTTTAAGGTCTTTGATAGGCGGATGCGGAATTTGTTACAGGAAATAATCATTGCCATCTGATGAGGTTAGCATGTGGATAAATCTGCCAGGTTGTCATGGGAACAGTTAACATACAGCCTTTGATCACATGCAACTACATCAACAATTTTAATTGTCTGATGCTTAAACTTTAACATTTTTTTTAACGTTCTTAAGTATGGCCCCACTGTGTCCAGCCCACTAACAAGCACCAAATGAAATGCTAGACAGTCAGGATGCATAGAAAATTCCAAAGATGACAAGCTAAAATGCATTATATACTAAATTGCATTAGGCTATACAGACAACTATTTTTTTGGTTTGTTGTTTTTGGTTAGTAAGAGCTTTGGTAAATAATGGTGTGCAAGAGCCATTTAGCAGACAAAATTAGGTTTGAAATGATGCACTTACCACTAATTGCCCAGACATTCAGGGCGATGGCACAGAAATCTGAAGCGAAGGGGTAGTTGTACAGATTGACTTCACAGCCCACCACAGTGTTCATGATGACCATGTGCTCTATAGTCCCGTTGCTGTGCACCAGCAAATCCTTGTTGCTGTGCTTCATCGTTGTTTGCACTCTTTAGACATGAGAGGTTGAGGACAGACAACTGAGGATTGATCTACTAAAACTGTCACACCTAAACATTTGGCCACATTAAAACATATTAGTACTGTCTCTAATTCTGTCCATGTTTCACTCGCTATTTAGAAGATTACACATAAATTGACTTATAAAATCTAAATAAAAAATTATAATGAAACATAACATAAGTTATTGTATTGTGTTGTAAGTGGACTCACCCATTAGTCACATGGAGTTCAGGAGTCCAGATTTTGCTGACAGGCAGGACCACCATATCATGATGATAGACTGATGTGTTCCATGATAAATCAGGGTCTTCCCAAGACTGTAGTGTATAATCATAATGAGTGGTATTACAAAATGGCACATTTACTTGAATGTCTCCCTGAATGTTTTGTGCCTCTACACTCTTAGAATAAGGGGTTCCAAAAGGGATCTTCAGCTGTCCTCATAGGAAAACTCTTTTTGGTTCCAGGTCAAACCCTCTGTGGAAAGGATTCTACATTGAACCCAAAAGGGATCTTCAGCTGTCCTCATAGGAAAACTCTTTTTGGTTCCAGGTCAAACCCTCTGTGGAAAGGATTCTACATTGAACCCAAAATGGTTCTACCTGGAATCAAATAGGGTTCTTCAAAAGGTTCTCCTATGAAGACAGCCGGAGAACCATTTTAGGTTACAGCACCTTTTTCTTTTTTTCCTAAGAGTGTACTTACCAGCGGGACTTCCAGACGACTCTCGAAGCGGAGGTTTTTTGTGTCCTTATTAGGAAGAGGATAATTCATCACATAGTGATAGAAATGTCAATATGTTATCTCTGAAACTCATCACATTGTAGAAAACTCAATGGAAAGGAAAGGGACTTACGACAGACAGAGTTTCGTACACTATTGACGGCACACGGATAATTGAGATGCACCGTGGAGACTGTGGCTGACTCCGAGCTTCTTTCGCAATCAGCATGTTGGCCAGACATCGACGGGTCAAACAGGATGGTGTGGTTGCACTGGATGAAGTGGCTGTGTTGGCTGGTTGGGATGCACTGGCTGTATTAGATAGTGGTTGGATAGTAGTAATGGCTGCGTTGGATAGAGTGCCTGATGCAGACACTGTGGAACCAGAGACTGGTATTTAATTTCAGAATATAATATTGGATTTATATAGCGCTTTTCTAGGAACCAAAGAGGCTTTTCAGTAGTTCAACACAGTACAATAAATGACTTACACAGTCTAAATGAAATGGGATAAGGTTGTTGCATGTCTTCAAAGTAGTGACTCACTGTGAAAAGTGATCATGCTCTCTATATATTGCACTGTATCTAAACCTGATACTCTTATCACTAGTCCATTATCAGTTACGTTCTGAGAACCATATGTTTTATGAGCTTGGTAAGTGCTTGATTGTCCTGTGGTTATTTAGCATACAACCTTCCCACAACTTTTCTGGGAATGGTGCAGGATAGTTGCTTGGATTTGGAACGTTCTGAGAAAGTAATACAATTTTTTTTTTAAATACAAGAAAACGTTCTATAAAAAAACACAAGAAAATTGTTGTAATGGAGAA
Organism: Oncorhynchus nerka; assembly: GCF_034236695.1. Classification (NCBI taxonomy): domain Eukaryota; kingdom Metazoa; phylum Chordata; class Actinopteri; order Salmoniformes; family Salmonidae; genus Oncorhynchus; species Oncorhynchus nerka. The sequence goes on along the minus strand of NW_027040031.1, from coordinate 83,711 downwards.
TGTTTGAAGACTGTTATGTAAAAACATATAGATTTTGTTCTCAGCATCAACAACTCTGTCCTCTACCTTGTAAAGTGTGTTCAGGTGGGTTGGTCGCGCCCACTAATTGGCCACACCTGATCTTAATGAGTGCTTGTTACCTTTGAAATGGGGTCTGTTATGTGAGTAAAAAAGATGTGCATCCTCATCCCAAGAATAATTTATTTCCATGACAGAATTAAAACGCAATTTTGGACTGACCAATGTAGATATTTTCAAATACCTGCAACTTAAAAGTTACATATCACGAAATTTAGATTTGAAATCTTTTGGACATCAGAGCAACCCTGAGGAAATCTATATGAGTCAAAAAATTATGTTCGTATGATATAAGATATACAAAACCTTGACGAGAGCATATCCAACTGTCAATCTCTTACAATATATATATAAACTATTGGAACCGAGGCTTAAAAATAACTGATGTTGGCACAAGATAGAGGGAATGTATGAGCTTAATTAACGAAATTACAGTTAATGAAAATGTATGCTTAATCCAGTATAAACTAAAGTATAGAATTTATTATACAAGAGAAAAATTACACAAATTCAGTCATGTCTTAAGTGTAAAACTAACAATGACTCAATAATCCATGCTCTCTGGGAATGTTATAAAGTCCAAAAGTTGTGGACGGAGCTAGAAAGTTGGCTGTCAACTTTAATCTATCTGTCTGCATATTTAATCAAATACATTCGATATTATAATAAAAAATGTTCAAGGAACCAGAGTAAAACGTTATCAGAACCTTCCTGAAACCTACAAATAAATGTTCTCAGAACAGATAACATTTTCACTTCTGCTCTCAGAATGTTTAAAAAACGTTCAGTTTTACCAGTCAGTCCCACAACCAATGTAAAACCAAAAACATACGTTCCCGCAACTTCCAAGGAACCAAATATGCTAGCTGGGTTATATTTATTTGATTTTTCATTGGACATGTTTCTTTTTCATGACTTTAATAATATCATCTGTTTGTGACAAGAAATGAAAATGAATATTGCAGTTTGGAATCGCATATAATTAGTGTTTTACACTCTTTACTTCATATCTGCCAATAGGAACAAAGATTACATTATTCTAGCACAATTCACGCCTGTTTTAAGAAGAGTAAAATGGAGCCCAATATCTTACCTGTTAGCAAGAATAGGGAGAAGAGACAACATTTCAGCACACTGTGGTCCATGGGTCTCATCCCTGCACGTCCTCCTGTCACAAAGCACATACTGTAGAGTCAGCACACACAGTCTTAGTATAAATTAAGACAAGTTTCCTCTAATGAAACTGTTAGAAGGACTGAAAACCAACCTTTAGATGCTTAGTGATCACCGCTTGCCTTCTCCTTTCCTCTCAAGCCAAAGCCTCACCAGGGATGACCCTTATAAAGGCTGCCCTGGAACATTTTGTTGCCCCAGTCTCCCACAGCCACATACACCCCCCCCCCCCCCACAAACTGTCTACATTACAATGTTATCCTCGATATTGTACAGGATGTGCTTGACCATAATCCCCAAATAATGAGTTTTTAAATGTACCTCCCAGGATTCATTTCACCATCTTGTGTAAACAACAACCCACAACAGACAGGTAATTACTAATTACTGTGACTAGGCAGAAGTGGATATACTGCACCTCCACCTGCCTCTAAACCCTGTAGTTGGCTATATGTTTCACTGGACCTCAATAGGACCGTAGGCTGTTATCATATTGTTGAGCATACAGACTTCATACAGACAATAATACAAAAGGGATTGAGTTGGTTTATTTGAAATGTCATCATGCATGGGCACCAGACAGCATTGTGGTTTCAGTGGTGCTGTCTCCTCTCTGGGTAATGGAGAAAGGTTGCTATCTCCTCACTAGTGGCTCATGAAGCAGCTTGTTTTGACAGCTGGTTGTGGACTAGTAACCTGTAACTTAACCATTTAGTGTGAACATTTACGGCAGGATCCATTCAGAATCAGCAAATGACTTAAGGGTGAGTGTTTCACAAAATATGTTTTGACCAAGACCGTGGTCTGAGACAATTAGGACTTGTGGATGTGTATGTACAGTACCAGTTAAACATTTGGACTCATTCAAGGGTTTTTCTTAATTTTGACTATTGTCTACATTGTCAGAGGAAGGCCCTAAAAATTGTCATAGTCATAGACTGTTCTCTCTACTACCGCATGGCAAGTGGTACCGGAGTGCCAAGTCTAGGACAAAAAGGCTTCTCAACAGTTTTTACCCCCAAGCCATAAGCCTCCTGAACAGGTAACCAAATGGTTACCCAAACTATTTGCATTGTGTGCCCCCCCCTCCCAACCACTCTTTTACACTGCTGCTACTCTCTGTTTATCATATATGCAAAGTCACTTCAACTATACATTCATGTACATACTACCTCAATTAGCCCGACCAACCAGTGCTCCCGCACATTGGCTACCCGGGCTATCTGCATTGTGTTCCACCACCACCTCTTTTACACTACTGCTACTCTCTGTTTATCATATATGCATAGTCACTTTAACCATACAGGTACATACTACCGCAATCAGCCTGACTAACTGGTGTCTGTATATTGCCTCGCCACTGTTATTTTCAAATGTCTTTTTACTGTTTTATTTCCACACACACACACCTTTTTTTTCACACTATTGGTTAGAGCCCATAAGTAAGCATTTCACTGTTGTATTCGGCACACGTGACAAATAAACTTTGATTTGTAGAATAATACTGAATGCACCAAAACTATGAAATACAACATATGGAATCATGTAGTAAACAAACTATTTAAATCAATCAAAATATATTTTATATTTGCAGTTCTTCAAAGTAGCCACCCTTTGAGTTGATGACAGCTTTGCACGCTATTGGCATTCTCTCAACCAGCTTCATGAGGTAGTCACCTGGAATTTCAATTAACAGGTGTGCCTTGTTAAAGGTTAATCTGTTGAATTTCTTTCCTTCTTAATGCTTAATAGAGATGAAGTGCAGATCCAGCGAAGCTTGGATGAGTTGTAGGAAACCAGTTGTGGAGGCTGAAGTTGGAGTGAGCTGGGTTGGGACAGGGTAAACAGGTCTGGAGGGGAATCCAAGGAAGTGATGAGTTGAATCCAGAACAGGGTAGCGAGATGTGGAACAGGAGACAGGAACCAGAGTTAAAGCGGCAAAACTGCAGTGAGAAGAGAAACAGTGTCAGGCAAGGAAATAGGCACAGCAGGATACAGGATCTTAAATCACAACAAATAGCTAGCCGCGTGACCAACTGAACAGAGACTACAATCTGGCAGAGTGGAAGTGGCAGGATTGAGTATTTGTAGAGGTCTTGATTATGGAACGGGTTGCAGCTGGTGGGGAACTGCTCTGAGTCTAGCACACCTGTCTCCAACCACACAATCACACACAGAGAGAGAAGAAGAGGGAGAGGGAGAGGACTGGGGGAAAGGCTGCAGGTCAAGGAGACACCGGTTGTCCACTAGGGGGTGTAGCAGGAGCAGATGTGACAGTATCATTCTGTGTGCTGCATTCCACTGGGTATATTAAGCCATCGAAGTCCTCCGGGGTGAAATGAGCAACGCATACAGTAGACGTGAGCACGGTTCCCTTACTGCAATATGTTCGCTTCAACCCGACAAACCGGTCCCACTTCAAAACTAGCTTCTCATTTTTGTGCCACAAATGAGTCATAACCCTGACCTGACCTGAATCAGTCAGAGGTGTCCAGCACACTGCCAAATACAGTACAAATTGGTTGGGCCTGAACCATCCCCTCTCCAGGCCAGTTCCTCTGAAGCTATTGCTACTGAAATACCACTGTCACACTTACAGTAGTAGATGTGTCAGGGTTTGGGCAGAGATAAACTCAACTCACTTGGTATATCCTCTCTGACCAATTTTATAAACAAATATAAAACAAATATTGTAAATGGATTGATTAATCAGGGCCTTGTGCTGAGCAGTGCTTTACAGGAATGACAATTAGCTTTCCATGTGTACACTAAATGGTGAGGAAACCTAATCGGTTTGATTATTCAAGATCAAACCCAGCGTCTTATTTACACTTGGGTCATTCTTGAATTACAGTGGCATTTGGGTCCCTTCCATGAAAAACACTTTAAAATGACAAATAGTTACACATCATAAATGTTTTTGTTTATATCAAACTGTTTATGAAGTACCTAATGCAAGTCCTTTATACTGCACAACTGTATGTGTATGCATTGTTTTAAAAGCTCAGGGTCTGCAAATATCCTTGTTCCAGTATTGATGTGTAGAGTTGTAGTGATGTTCTGGGGATTTAGAGATATCTCTTATTTTTTAGGCTAGACAGTCAACTAAAGTATTTAATATTTTGTGTAGATCAATAAAAATGAAAGAAGGCTATTAAAAAAACATTATTTTTACTAGTATAATGTGTATCCCTCAGTTTTATGTCATTGGTGCTGCTGCCTTGAAAATCACTGATTCCCAAAGATACAGTGTACAAGGACCTTGTTCATTCTCACCAGTGGCAGACTGTTATCAGGGGAGGGGTCTATATTACATATCATTATTAGTTCACCATTTTAGTATGTCATTAATGTGGTGGGTCTTAACACTAAGTTTCACATGATGTTGGTCCATTTAAAGGAAATAACATGGTGAGCAATATTCACATGATGTTGGTCCATTTAAAGGAAATAACATGGTGAGCAATATTCACATGATGTTGGTCCATTTAAAGGAAATAACATGGTGATCAATATTCACATGATGTTGGTCCATTTAAAGGAAATAACATGGTGAGCAATATTCACATGATGTTGGTCCATTTAAAGGAAATAACATGGTGAGCAATATTCACATGATGTTAGTCCATTTAAAGGAAATAACATGGTGAGCAATATTCACATGATGTTGGTCCATTTAAAGGAAATAACATGGTGATCAATATTCACATGATGTTGGTCCATTTAAAGGAAATAACATGGTGAGCAATATTCACATGATGTTGGTCCATTTAAAGGAAATAACATGGTGAGCAATGTTCACATGATGTTGGTCCATTTAAAGGAAATAACATGGTGAGCAATATTCACATGATGTTGGTCCATTTAAAGGAAATAACATGGTGAGCAATATTCACATGATGTTGGTCCCTTTAAAGGAAGGGAAATAACATGGTGAGCAATATTCACATGATGTTAGTCCATTTAAAGGAAATAACATGGTGAGCAATAGTCACATGATGTTGGTCCATTTAAAGGAAATAACATGGTGAGCAATATTCCTAATCTTAGTCAATTATTTTGAAAGGATTGATGACCTGGTGTACTACTCCTACTGTTGGCACAGTTATCATAATTGTAAAATAATTATTAAAAGTCATCATATGAGTTGATTTAAAATGGGAAGATGTACCCAAATACATTTTAAATCAAAAATGAATCTAGAGAAATGAAGTGCCACCATAATTCAAGAACTTTCACCTTTAGAGATGTTAATTCAGGACTCAGATGTGTTAATTCAGGACTCAGATGTGTTAATTCAGGACTCCAATGTGTTAATTCAGGACTCCAATGTGTTAATTCAGGACTCATATGTGTTAATTCAGGACTCAGATGTGTTAATTCAGGACTCAGATGTGTTAATTCGGGACTCATATATGCACAGGCATTTCTCTAGGCAGGACGTCCACATGTTTCAGAGTCCTAATTCTACAGACTCTAATATCCATTAATAACAACACTAAAGGAACACATAGATGCCATCTCCAGTCATGTTGTGTCCCGGTAACAGACTCTAATATCCATTAATACCAACACTAAAGGAACACATAGATGCCATCTCCAGTCATGTTGTGTCCCGGTAACAGACTCTAATATCCATTAATACCAACACTAAAGGAACACATAGATGCCATCTCCAGTCATGTTGTGTCCCGGTAACAGACTCTAATATCCATTAATAACAACACTAAAGGAACACATAGATGCCATCTCCAGTCATGTTGTGTCCCGGTAACAGACTCTAATATCCATTAATAACAACACTAAAGGAACACATAGATGCCATCTCCAGTCATGTTGTGTCCCGGTAACAGACTCTAATAACAACACTAAAGGAACACATAGATGCCATCTCCAGTCATGTTGTGTCCCAGTAACAGACTCTAATATCCATTAATAACAACACTAAAGGAACACATAGATGCCATATCCAGTCATGTTGTGTCCCGGTAACAGACTCTAATAACAACACTAAAGGAACACATAGATGCCATCTCCAGTCATGTTGTGTCCCAGTAACAGACTCTAATAACAACACTAAAGGAACACATAGATGCCATCTCCAGTCATGTTGTGTCCCGGTAACAGACTCTTATATCTATTAATAACAACACTAAAGGAACACATAGATGCCATCTCCAGTCATGTTGTGTCCCGGTAACAGACTCTTATATCCATTAATAACAACACTAAAGGAACACATAGATGCCATCTCCAGTCATGTTGTGTCCCGGTAACAGACTCTAATATCCATTAATAACAACACTAAAGGAACACATAGATGCCATCTCCAGTCATGTTGTGTCCCGGTAACAGACTCTAATATCCATTAATAACAACACTAAAGGAACACATAGATGCCATCTCCAGTCATGTTGTGTCCCGGTAACAGACTCTAATAACAACACTAAAGGAACACATAGATGCCATCTCCAGTCATGTTGTGTCCCAGTAACAGACTCTAATATCCATTAATAACAACACTAAAGGAACACATAGATGCCATATCCAGTCATGTTGTGTCCCGGTAACAGACTCTAATAACAACACTAAAGGAACACATAGATGCCATCTCCAGTCATGTTGTGTCCCAGTAACAGACTCTAATAACAACACTAAAGGAACACATAGATGCCATCTCCAGTCATGTTGTGTCCCGGTAACAGACTCTTATATCTATTAATAACAACACTAAAGGAACACATAGATGCCATCTCCAGTCATGTTGTGTCCCGGTAACAGACTCTTATATCCATTAATAACAACACTAAAGGAACACATAGATGCCATCTCCAGTCATGTTGTGTCCCGGTAACAGACTCTTATATCTATTAATAACAACACTAAAGGAACACATAGATGAGATCGAACTTTACCCTAAAGCAATTATTTGGCTTCCTTACAGTCAACTCATCAGTTAAATATTCCTGGAACAAGACATACTGTCCTTCATATGGCTTCCGCTGTTCTTGAACTTCCTGTAAAACATTATTGAGAGGAGAGTTCAGTTTATAGGTTCAGTATGTACTGTAATAAAACATTTCCTGTCTGTCCTACTTTATACAACCTTGTTTTCGCTCTGTCATACTGCTGTTGATGCCTGTTAAGACCAGTTGGTGATGGCCTGCTGTTAAGACCAGTCTGTGATGACCTGCTTTTAAGACCGGTCAGTGATGACCTGCTGTTAAGACCGGTCAGTGATGACCTGCTGTTAAGACCAGTTGGTGATGACCTGTTAACTAACACCAGTCAGTGATGACATGCTGTTAAGACCAGTCAGTGATGACCTGCTGTTAAGACCAGTTGGTGATGACCTGTTAACTAACACCAGTCAGTGATGACCTGCTGTTAAGACCGGTCAGTGATGACCTGCTGTTAAGACCAGTTGGTGATGGCCTGCTGTTAAGACCAGTCAGTGATGACCTGCTGTTAAGACCAGTTGGTGATGACCTGTTAACTAACACCAGTCAGTGATGACCTGCTGTTAAGACCAGTCAGTGATGACCTGCTGTTAAGACCGGTCAGTGATGACCTGCTGTTAAGACCAGTCAGTGATGACCTGCTGTTAAGACCGGTCAGTGATGACCTGCTGTTCAGACCAGTCAGTGATGACCTGCTGTTAAGACCGGTCAGTGATGACCTGTTAACTAACACCAGTCAGTGATGACCTGCTGTTAAGACCAGTCAGTGATGACCTGCTGTTAAGACCGGTCAGTGATGACCTGCTGTTAAGACCGGTCAGTGATGACCTGCTGTTAAGACCAGTTGGTGATGACCTGTTAACTAACACCAGTCAGTGATGACATGCTGTTAAGACCAGTCAGTGATGACCTGCTGTTAAGACCAGTTGGTGATGACCTGTTAACTAACACCAGTCAGTGATGACCTGCTGTTAAGACCGGTCAGTGATGACCTGCTGTTAAGACCAGTTGGTGATGACCTGCTGTTAAGACCAGTCAGTGATGACCTGCTGTTAAGACCAGTTGGTGATGGCCTGTTAACTAACACCAGTCAATGATGACCTGCTGTTAAGACCGGTCAGTGATGACCTGCTGTTAAGACCAGTTGGTGATGGCCTGCTGTTAAGACCAGTCAGTGATGACCTGCTGTTAAGACCGGTCAGTGATGACCTGCTGTTCAGACCAGTCAGTGATGACCTGCTGTTAAGACCGGTCAGTGATGACCTGTTAACTAACACCAGTCAGTGATGACCTGCTGTTAAGACCAGTTGGTGATGACCTGTTAACTAACACCAGTCAGTGATGACCTGCTGTTAAGACCAGTCAGTGATGACCTGTTAACTAACACCAGTCAGTGATGACCTGCTGTTAAGACCAGTCAGTGATGACCTGCTGTTAAGACCGGTCAGTGATGACCTGTTAACTAACACCAGTCAGTGATGACCTGCTGTTAAGACCAGTCAGTGATGACCTGCTGTTAAGACCGGTCAGTGATGACCTGTTAACTAACACCAGTCAGTGATGACCTGCTGTTAAGACCAGTCAGTGATGACCTGCTGTTAAGACCAGTCAGTGATGACCTGCTGTTAAGACCGGTCAGTGATGACCTGCTGTTAAGACCAGTCAGTGATGACCTGCTGTTAAGACCAGTCAGTGATGACCTGTTAACTAACACCAGTCAGTGATGACCTGCTGTTAAGACCAGTCAGTGATGACCTGTTAACTAACACCAGTCAGTGATGACCTGCTGTTAAGACCAGTCAGTGATGACCTGTTAACTAACACCAGTCAGTGATGACCTGCTGTTAAGACCGGTCAGTGATGACCTGCTGTTAAGACCAGTCAGTGATGACCTGCTGTTAAGACCAGTCAGTGATGACCTGCTGTTAAGACCGGTCAGTGATGACCTGCTGTTAAGACCAGTCAGTGATGACCTGCTGTTAAGACCAGTCAGTGATGACCTGTTAACTAACACCAGTCAGTGATGACCTGCTGTTAAGACCAGTCAGTGATGACCTGCTGTTAAGACTGGTAAGTGATGACCTGTTAACTAACACCAGTCAGTGATGACCTGCTGTTAAGACCAGTCAGTGATGACCTGTTAACTAACACCAGTCAGTGATGACCTGCTGTTAAGACCAGTCAGTGATGACCTGTTAACTAACACCAGTCAGTGATGACCTGCTGTTAAGACCAGTCAGTGATGACCTGCTGTTAAGACCAGTCAGTGATGACCTGCTGTTAAGACCGGTCAGTGATGACCTGCTGTTAAGACCAGTCAGTGATGACCTGCTGTTAAGACCAGTTGGTGATGACCTGTTAACTAACACCAGTCAGTGATGACCTGCTGTTAAGACCAGTCAGTGATGACCTGCTGTTAAGACCAGTCAGTGATGACCTGCTGTTAAGACCAGTCAGTGATGACCTGCTGTTAAGACCGGTCAGTGATGACCTGCTGTTAAGACCGGTCAGTGATGACCTGCTGTTAAGACCGGTCAGTGATGACCTGCTGTTAAGACCAGTTGGTGATGACCTGTTAACTAACACCAGTCAGTGATGACCTGCTGTTAAGACCAGTCAGTGATGACCTGTTAACTAACACCAGTCAGTGATGACCTGCTGTTAAGACCAGTCAGTGATGACCTGCTGATGACCTGCTTAAGACCAGTCAGTGATGACCTGCTGTTAAGACCAGTCAGTGATGACCTGCTGTTAAGAGTCAGTGATGACCTGCTGTTAAGACCAGTCAGTGATGACCTGTTAACTTAAGACCAGTCAGTGATGACCTGCTGTTAAGACCAGTCAGTGATGACCTGCTGTTAAGACCAGTCAGTGATGACCTGCTGTTAAGACCAGTCAGTGATGACCTGCTGTTAAGACCAGTCAGTGATGACCTGTTAACTAACACCAGTCAGTGATGACCTGCTGTTAAGACCAGTCAGTGATGACCTGTTAACTAACACCAGTCAGTGATGACCTGCTGTTAAGACCAGTCAGTGATGACCTGTTAACTAACACCAGTCAGTGATGACCTGCTGTTAAGACCAGTCAGTGATGACCTGTTAACTAACACCAGTCAGTGATGACCTGCTGTTAAGACCAGTCAGTGATGACCTGCTGTTAAGACCAGTCAGTGATGACCTGCTGTTAAGACCGGTCAGTGATGACCTGCTGTTAAGACCAGTCAGTGATGACCTGCTGTTAAGACCAGTCAGTGATGACCTGTTAACTAACACCAGTCAGTGATGACCTGCTGTTAAGACCAGTTGGTGATGGCCTGTTAACTAACACCAGTCAGTGATGACATGCTGTTAAGACCAGTCAGTGATGACCTGCTGTTAAGACCAGTCAGTGATGACCTGCTGTTAAGACCAGTTGGTGATAAGACCAACTAACACCAGTCAGTGATGACCTGCTGTTAAGACCAGTCAGTGATGACCTGCTGTTAAGACCAGTTGGTGATGACCTGTTAACTAACACCAGTCAGTGATGACCTGCTGTTAAGACCAGTCAGTGATGACCTGTTTAACCAGTAATGACCTGCTGTAACTACCAGTCAGTGATGACCTGCTGTTAAGACCAGTCAGTGATGACCTGCTGTTAAGACCAGTCAGTGATGACCTGCTGTTAAGACCAGTCAGTGATGACCTGCTGTTAAGACCAGTCAGTGATGACCTGCTGTTAAGACCAGTCAGTGATGACCTGCTGTTAAGACCAGTCAGTGATGACCTGCTGTTAAGACCAGTCAGTGATGACCTGCTGTTAAGACCAGTCAGTGATGACCTGTTAACTAACACCAGTCAGTGATGACCTGCTGTTAAGACCAGTCAGTGATGACCTGCTGTTAAGACCAGTCAGTGATGACCTGTTAACTAACACCAGTCAGTGATGACCTGCTGTTAAGACCAGTCAGATGACCTGCTGTTACCAGTCAGTGATGACCTGCTGTTAACACCAGTCAGTGATGACCTGCTGTTAAGACCAGTCAGTGATGACCTGTTAACTAACACCAGTCAGTGATGACCTGCTGTTAAGACCAGTCAGTGATGACCTGCTGTTAAGACCAGTCAGTGATGACCTGCTGTTAAGACCGGTGATGACCAGTGATGACCTGCTGTTAAGACCGGTCAGTGATGACCTGCTGTTAAGACCAGTTGGTGATGACCTGTTAACTAACACCAGTCAGTGATGACCTGCTGTTAAGACCAGTCAGTGATGACCTGCTGTTAAGACCAGTCAGTGATGACCTGCTGTTAAGACCAGTCAGTGATGACCTGCTGTTAAGACCGGTCAGTGATGACCTGCTGTTAAGACCAGTCAGTGATGACCTGCTGTTAAGACCGGTCAGTGATGACCTGCTGTTAAGACCAGTTGGTGATGACCTGTTAACACCAGTCAACACCAGTCAGTGATGACCTGCTGTTAAGACCAGTCAGTGATGACCTGTTAACTAACACCAGTCAGTGATGACCTGCTGTTAAGACCAGTCAGTGATGACCTGCTGTTAAGACCAGTCAGTGATGACCTGCTGTTAAGACCGGTCAGTGATGACCTGCTGTTAAGACCAGTCAGTGATGACCTGTTAACTAACACCAGTCAGTGATGACCTGCTGTTAAGACCAGTCAGTGATGACCTGCTGTTAAGACCGGTCAGTGATGACCTGCTGTTAAGACCAGTCAGTGATGACCTGCTGTTAAGACCAGTCAGTGATGACCTGTTAACTAACACCAGTCAGTGATGACCTGCTGTTAAGACCAGTCAGTGATGACCTGTTAACTAACACCAGTCAGTGATGACCTGCTGTTAAGACCAGTCAGTGATGACCTGCTGTTAACTAACACCAGTCAGTGATGACCTGCTGTTAAGACCAGTCAGTGATGACCTGCTGTTAAGACCAGTCAGTGATGACCTGCTGTTAAGACCAGTCAGTGATGACCTGTTAACTAACACCAGTCAGTGATGACCTGCTGTTAAGACCAGTCAGTGATGACCTGCTGTTAAGACCAGTCAGTGATGACCTGCTGTTAAGACCAGTCAGTGATGACCTGCTGTTAAGACCAGTCAGTGATGACCTGCTGTTAAGACCAGTCAGTGATGACCTGTTAACTAACACCAGTCAGTGATGACCTGCTGTTAAGACCAGTTGGTGATGACCTGTTAACTAACACCAGTCAGTGATGACCTGCTGTTAAGACCAGTCAGTGATGACCTGCTGTTAAGACCAGTCAGTGATGACCTGCTGTTAAGACCAGTTGATGACCTGATGGCCTGTTAACTAACACCAGTCAGTGATGACCTGCTGTTAAGACCAGTCAGTGATGACCTGCTGTTAAGACCAGTTGGTGATGACCTGTTAACTAACACCAGTCAGTGATGACCTGCTGTTAAGACCAGTCAGTGATGACCTGCTGTTAAGACCAGTGATGACCTGCTGTTAAGACCAGTTGGTGATGACCTGCTGTTAAGACCAGTCAGTGATGACCTGCTGTTAAGACCAGTCAGTGATGACCTGTTAACTAAGACCAGTCAGTGATGACCTGCTGTTAAGACCGGTCAGTGATGACCTGCTGTTAAGACCAGTTGGTGATGACCTGCTGTTAAGACCAGTCAGTGATGACCTGCTGTTAAGACCAGTTGGTGATGACCTGTTAACTAACACCAGTCAGTGATGACCTGCTGTTAAGACCAGTCAGTGATGACCTGCTGTTAAGACCAGTCAGTGATGACCTGCTGTTAAGACCAGTCAGTGATGACCTGCTGTTAAGACCAGTCAGTGATGACCTGCTGTTAAGACCAGTCAGTGATGACCTGCTGTTAAGACCAGTCAGTGATGACCTGTTAACTAACACCAGTCAGTGATGACCTGCTGTTAAGACCAGTCAGTGATGACCTGCTGTTAAGACCAGTCAGTGATGACCTGCTGTTAAGACCGGTCAGTGATGACCTGCTGTTAAGACCAGTCAGTGATGACCTGTTAACTAACACCAGTCAGTGATGACATGCTGTTAAGACCAGTCAGTGATGACCTGCTGTTAAGACCAGTTGGTGATGACCTGTTAACTAACACCAGTCAGTGATGACCTGCTGTTAAGACCGGTCAGTGATGACCTGCTGTTAAGACCAGTTGGTGATGACCTGCTGTTAAGACCAGTCAGTGATGACCTGCTGTTAAGACCAGTTGGTGATGACCTGTTAACTAACACCAGTCAGTGATGACCTGCTGTTAAGACCGGTCAGTGATGACCTGCTGTTAAGACCAGTTGGTGATGACCTGCTGTTAAGACCAGTCAGTGATGACCTGCTGTTAAGACCAGTCAGTGATGACCTGCTGTTAAGACCAGTCAGTGATGACCTGCTGTTAAGACCAGTCAGTGATGACCTGTTAACTAACACCAGTCAGTGATGACCTGCTGTTAAGACCAGTCAGTGATGACCTGCTGTTAAGACCAGTCAGTGATGACCTGCTGTTAAGACCAGTCAGTGATGACCTGTTAACTAACACCAGTCAGTGATGACCTGCTGTTAAGACCAGTCAGTGATGACCTGCTGTTAAGACCGGTCAGTGATGACCTGCTGTTAAGACCAGTCAGTGATGACCTGCTGTTAAGACCAGTCAGTGATGACCTGCTGTTAAGACCAGTCAGTGATGACCTGTTAACAACACCAGTCAGTGATGACCTGCTGTTAAGACCAGTCAGTGATGACCTGCTGTTAAGACCAGTCAGTGATGACCTGCTGTTAAGACCAGTCAGTGATGACCTGCTGTTAAGACCAGTCAGTGATGACCTGCTGTTAAGACCAGTCAGTGATGACCTGCTGTTAAGACCAGTCAGTGATGACCTGCTGTTAAGACCAGTCAGTGATGACCTGCTGTTAAGACCAGTCAGTGATGACCTGCCTGTTAACTACCAGTCAGTGATGACCTGCTGTTAAGACCAGTCAGTGATGACCTGCTGTTAAGACCAGTCAGTGATGACCTGCTGTTAACACCAGTCAGTGATGACCTGCTGTTAAGACCAGTCAGTGATGACCTGCTGTTAAGACCAGTCAGTGATGACCTGCTGTTAAGACCAGTCAGTGATGACCTGCTGTTAAGACCAGTCAGTGATGACCTGCTGTTAAGACCAGTCAGTGATGACCTGCTGTTAAGACCAGTCAGTGATGACCTGCTGTTAAGACCAGTCAGTGATGACCTGCTGTTAAGACCAGTCAGTGATGACCTGTTAACTAACACCAGTCAGTGATGACCTGCTGTTAAGACCAGTCAGTGATGACCTGTTAACTAACACCAGTCAGTGATGACCTGCTGTTAAGACCAGTCAGTGATGACCTGCTGTTAAGACCAGTCAGTGATGACCTGCTGTTAAGACCAGTCAGTGATGACCTGCTGTTAACTAACACCAGTCAGTGATGACCTGCTGTTAAGACCAGTCAGTGATGACCTGCCTGTTAAGACCAGTCAGTGATGACCTGCTGTTAAGACCAGTCAGTGATGACCTGCTGTTAAGACCGGTCAGTGATGACCTGCTGTTAAGACCAGTTGGTGATGACCTGTTAACTAACACCAGTCAGTGATGACCTGCTGTTAAGACCAGTCAGTGATGACCTGCTGTTAAGACCAGTTGGTGATGACCTGTTAACTAACACCAGTCAGTGATGACCTGCTGTTAAGACCAGTCAGTGATGACCTGCTGTTAAGACCAGTCAGTGATGACCTGCTGTTAAGACCAGTCAGTGATGACCTGTTAACTAACACCAGTCAGTGATGACCTGCTGTTAAGACCAGTCAGTGATGACCTGTTAACTAACACCAGTCAGTGATGACCTGCTGTTAAGACCAGTCAGTGATGACCTGTTAACTAACACCAGTCAGTGATGACCTGCTGTTAAGACCGGTCAGTGATGACCTGCTGTTAAGACCGGTCAGTGATGACCTGCTGTTAAGACCAGTTGGTGATGACCTGTTAACTAACACCAGTCAGTGATGACCTGCTGTTAAGACCAGTCAGTGATGACCTGCTGTTAAGACCAGTCAGTGATGACCTGCTGTTAAGACCAGTCAGTGATGACCTGCTGTTAAGACCAGTCAGTGATGACCTGCTGTTAAGACCGGTCAGTGATGACCTGCTGTTAAGACCGGTCAGTGATGACCTGCTGTTAAGACCAGTTGGTGATGACCTGTTAACTAACACCAGTCAGTGATGACCTGCTGTTAAGACCAGTCAGTGATGACCTGCTGTTAAGACCAGTTGGTGATGACCTGTTAACTAACACCAGTCAGTGATGACCTGCTGTTAAGACCAGTCAGTGATGACCTGCTGTTAAGACCAGTCAGTGATGACCTGCTGTTAAGACCAGTCAGTGATGACCTGTTAACTAACACCAGTCAGTGATGACCTGCTGTTAAGACCAGTCAGTGATGACCTGCTGTTAAGACCAGTTGGTGATGACCTGCTGTTAAGACCCAGTCAGTGATGACCTGCTGTTAAGACCAGTCAGTGATGACCTGCTTTAAGACCAGTCAGTGATGACCTGCTGTTAAGACCAGTCAGTGATGACCTGCTGTTAAGACCAGTCAGTGATGACCTGCTGTTAAGACCAGTCAGTGATGACCTGCTGTTAAGACCAGTCAGTGATGACCTGTTAACTAACACCAGTCAGTGATGACCTGCTGTTAAGACCAGTCAGTGATGACCTGTTAACTAACACCAGTCAGTGATGACCTGCTGTTAAGACCAGTCAGTGATGACCTGTGTTAACACCAGTCAGTGATGACCTGCTGTTAAGACCAGTCAGTGATGACCTGCTGTTAAGACCAGTCAGTGATGACCTGCTGTTAAGACCAGTTGGTGATGACCTGTTAACTAACACCAGTCAGTGATGACCTGCTGTTAAGACCAGTCAGTGATGACCTGTTAACTAACACCAGTCAGTGATGACCTGCTGTTAAGACCAGTCAGTGATGACCTGCTGTTAAGACCAGTCAGTGATGACCTGCTGTTAAGACCAGTCAGTGATGACCTGTTGTTAGACCAGTCAGTGATGACCTGCTGTTAAGACCAGTCAGTGATGACCTGCTGTTAAGACCAGTCAGTGATGACCTGCTGTTAAGACCAGTCAGTGATGACCTGCTGTTAAGACCAGTCAGTGATGACCTGCTGTTAAGACCAGTCAGTGATGACCTGCTGTTAAGACCAGTCAGTGATGACCTGCTGTTAAGACCAGTCAGTGATGACCTGTTAACTAACACCAGTCAGTGATGACCTGCTGTTAAGACCAGTCAGTGATGACCTGCTGTTAAGACCAGTTGGTGATGACCTGTTAACTAACACCAGTCAGTGATGACCTGCTGTTAAGACCAGTCAGTGATGACCTGCTGTTAAGACCAGTCAGTGATGACCTGCTGTTAAGACCAGTTGGTGATGACCTGTTAACTAACACCAGTCAGTGATGACCTGCTGTTAAGACCAGTCAGTGATGACCTGCTGTTAAGACCAGTTGGTGATGACCTGTTAACTAACACCAGTCAGTGATGACCTGCTGTTAAGACCAGTCAGTGATGACCTGCTGTTAAGACCAGTCAGTGATGACCTGCTGTTAAGACCAGTCAGTGATGACCTGCTGTTAAGACCAGTTGGTGATGACCTGTTAACTAACACCAGTCAGTGATGACCTGCTGTTAAGACCAGTCAGTGATGACCTGCTGTTAAGACCAGTCAGTGATGACCTGCTGTTAAGACCAGTCAGTGATGACCTGCTGTTAAGACCAGTCAGTGATGACCTGCTGTTAAGACCAGTCAGTGATGACCTGCTGTTAAGACCAGTCAGTGATGACCTGCTGTTAAGACCAGTCAGTGATGACCTGCTGTTAAGACCAGTCAGTGATGACCTGCTGTTAAGACCGGTCAGTGATGACCTGCTGTTAAGACCGGTCAGTGATGACCTGCTGTTAAGACCAGTCAGTGATGACCTGTTAACTAACACCAGTCAGTGATGACCTGCTGTTAAGACCAGTCAGTGATGACCTGCTGTTAAGACCAGTTGGTGATGACCTGTTAACTAACACCAGTCAGTGATGACCTGCTGTTAAGACCAGTCAGTGATGACCTGCTGTTAAGACCAGTCAGTGATGACCTGCTGTTAAGACCAGTTGGTGATGACCTGTTAACTAACACCAGTCAGTGATGACATGCTGTTAAGACCAGTCAGTGATGACCTGCTGTTAAGACCAGTTGGTGATGACCTGTTAACTAACACCAGTCAGTGATGACCTGCTGTTAAGACCAGTCAGTGATGACCTGCTGTTAAGACCAGTTGGTGATGACCTGCTGTTAAGACCAGTCAGTGATGACCTGCTGTTAAGACCAGTTGGTGATGACCTGTTAACTAACACCAGTCAGTGATGACCTGCTGTTAAGACCGGTCAGTGATGACCTGCTGTTAAGACCAGTTGGTGATGACCTGCTGTTAAGACCAGTCAGTGATGACCTGCTGTTAAGACCGGTCAGTGATGACCTGCTGTTAAGACCAGTCAGTGATGACCTGCTGTTAAGACCGGTCAGTGATGACCTGTTAACTAACACCAGTCAGTGATGACCTGCTGTTAAGACCAGTCGGTGATGACCTGTTAAATAACACCAGTCAGTGATGACCTGCTGTTAAGACCAGTCAGTGATGACCTGCTGTTAAGACCAGTCAGTGATGACCTGCTGTTAAGACCAGTCAGTGATGACCTGCTGTTAAGACCAGTCAGTGATGACCTGCTGTTAAGACCAGTCAGTGATGACCTGCTGTTAAGACCAGTCAGTGATGACCTGCTGTTAAGACCAGTCAGTGATGACCTGCTGTTAAGACAGTGATGACCTGCTGTTAAGACCCTGCTGTTAGTCAGTGATGACCTGCTGTTAAGACCAGTCAGTGATGACCTGCTGTTAAGACCAGTCAGTGATGACCTGCTGTTAAGAACACCAGTCAGTGATGACCTGCTGTTAAGACCAGTCAGATGACCTGCTGTTAAGACCAGTCAGTGATGACCTGCTGTTAAGACCAGTCAGTGATGACCTGCTGTTAAGACCAGTCAGTGATGACCTGCTGTTAAGACCAGTCAGTGATGACCTGCTGTTAAGACCAGTCAGTGATGACCTGCTGTTAAGACCAGTCAGTGATGACCTGCTGTTAAGACCAGTCAGTGATGACCTGCTGTTAAGACCAGTCAGTGATGACCTGCTGTTAAGACCAGTCAGTGATGACCTGTTAACTAACACCAGTCAGTGATGACCTGCTGTTAAGACCAGTCAGTGATGACCTGCTGTTAAGACCAGTCAGTGATGACCTGCTGTTAAGACCAGTCAGTGATGACCTGCTGTTAAGACCAGTCAGTGATGACCTGCTGTTAAGACCAGTCAGTGATGACCTGCTGTTAAGACCAGTCAGTGATGACCTGCTGTTAAGACCAGTCAGTGATGACCTGCTGTTAAGACCAGTCAGTGATGACCTGCTGTTAAGACCCAGTCAGTGATGACCTGCTGTTAAGACCAGTCAGTGATGACCTGCTGTTAAGACCAGTCAGTGATGACCTGCTGTTAAGACCAGTCAGTGATGACCTGCTGTTAAGACCAGTCAGTGATGACCTGCTGTTAAGACCAGTCAGTGATGACCTGTTAACTAACACCAGTCAGTGATGACCTGCTGTTAAGACCAGTCAGTGATGACCTGCTGTTAAGACCAGTCAGTGATGACCTGCTGTTAAGACCAGTCAGTGATGACCTGCTGTTAAGACCAGTCAGTGATGACCTGCTGTTAAGACCAGTCAGTGATGACCTGCTGTTAAGACCAGTCAGTGATGACCTGCTGTTAAGACCAGTCAGTGATGACCTGTTAACTAACACCAGTCAGTGATGACCTGCTGTTAAGACCAGTCAGTGATGACCTGCTGTTAAGACCAGTCAGTGATGACCTGTTAACTAACACCAGTCAGTGACCTGCTGTTAAAGACCAGTCAGTGATGACCTGCTGTTAAGACCAGTCAGTGATGACCTGCTGTTAAGACCAGTCAGTGATGACCTGCTGTTAAGACCAGTCAGTGATGACCTGCTGTTAAGACCAGTTGGTGATGACCTGTTAACTAACACCAGTCAGTGATGACCTGCTGTTAAGACCAGTCAGTGATGACCTGCTGTTAAGACCAGTCAGTGATGACCTGCTGTTAAGACCGGTCAGTGATGACCTGCTGTTAAGACCAGTCAGTGATGACCTGCTGTTAAGACCAGTCAGTGATGACCTGCTGTTAAGACCAGTCAGTGATGACCTGCTGTTAAGACCAGTCAGTGATGACCTGCTGTTAAGACCAGTCAGTGATGACCTGCTGTTAAGACCAGTCAGTGATGACCTGCTGTTAAGACCAGTCAGTGATGACCTGCTGTTAAGACCCTGCTGTTAAGACCAGTCAGTGATGACCTGCTGTTAAGACCAGTCAGTGATGACCTGCTGTTAAGACCGGTCAGTGATGACCTGCTGTTAAGACCAGTCAGTGATGACCTGCTGTTAAGACCAGTCAGTGATGACCTGCTGTTAAGACCAGTCAGTGATGACCTGTTAACTAACACCAGTCAGTGATGACCTGCTGTTAAGACCAGTCAGTGATGACCTGCTGTAACTAACACCAGTCAGTGATGACCTGCTGTTAAGACCAGTCAGTGATGACCTGTGTTAACACCAGTCAGTGATGACCTGCTGTTAAGACCAGTCAGTGATGACCTGTTAACTAAGACCAGTCAGTGATGACCTGCTGTTAAGACCAGTCAGTGATGACCTGCTGTTAAGACCAGTCAGTGATGACCTGCTGTTAAGACCAGTCAGTGATGACCTGCTGTTAAGACCAGTCAGTGATGACCTGCTGTTAAGACCAGTCAGTGATGACCTGCTGTTAAGACCAGTCAGTGATGACCTGCTGTTAAGACCAGTTGGTGATGACCTGTTAACTAACACCAGTCAGTGATGACCTGCTGTTAAGACCAGTCAGTGATGACCTGCTGTTAAGACCAGTCAGTGATGACCTGCTGTTAAGACCAGTTGGTGATGACCTGTTAACTAACACCAGTCAGTGATGACCTGCTGTTAAGACCAGTCAGTGATGACCTGCTGTTAAGACCAGTTGGTGATGACCTGTTAACTAACACCAGTCAGTGATGACCTGCTGTTAAGACCAGTCAGTGATGACCTGCTGTTAAGACCAGTCAGTGATGACCTGCTGTTAAGACCAGTCAGTGATGACCTGCTGTTAAGACCAGTCAGTGATGACCTGTTAACTAACACCAGTCAGTGATGACCTGCTGTTAAGACCAGTCAGTGATGACCTGCTGTTAAGACCGGTCAGTGATGACCTGCTGTTAAGACCAGTCAGTGATGACCTGCTGTTAAGACCAGTCAGTGATGACCTGCTGTTAAGACCGGTCAGTGATGACCTGCTGTTAAGACCAGTCAGTGATGACCTGCTGTTAAGACCAGTCAGTGATGACCTGCTGTTAAGACCAGTCAGTGATGACCTGCTGTTAAGACCAGTCAGTGATGACCTGCTGTTAAGACCAGTCAGTGATGACCTGCTGTTAAGACCAGTCAGTGATGACCTGTTAACTAAGACCAGTCAGTGATGACCTGCTGTTAAGACCAGTCAGTGATGACCTGCTGACCAGTCAGTGATGACTGCTTTAAGACCAGTCAGTGATGACCTGCTGTTAAGACCGGTCAGTGATGACCTGCTGTTAAGACCAGTTGGTGATGACCTGTTAACTAACACCAGTCAGTGATGACCTGCTGTTAAGACCAGTCAGTGATGACCTGCTGTTAAGACCAGTTGGTGATGACCTGTTAACTAACACCAGTCAGTGATGACCTGCTGTTAAGACCAGTCAGTGATGACCTGCTGTTAAGACCAGTCAGTGATGACCTGCTGTTAAGACCGGTCAGTGATGACCTGCTGTTAAGACCAGTCAGTGATGACCTGCTGTTAAGACCGGTAGTCAGTGATGACCTGCTGTTAAGACCAGTCAGTGATGACCTGCTGTTAAGACCAGTTGGTCAGTGATGACCTGTTTAAGACCAGTCAGTGATGACCTGCTGTTAAGACCAGTCAGTGATGACCTGCTGTTAAGACCAGTCAGTGATGACCTGCTGTTAAGACCAGTCAGTGATGACCTGCTGTTAAGACCAGTCAGTGATGACCTGCTGTTAAGACCAGTCAGTGATGACCTGCTGTTAAGACCAGTCAGTGATGACCTGCTGTTAAGACCAGTCAGTGATGACCTGTTAACTAAGACCAGTCAGTGATGACCTGCTGTTAAGACCAGTCAGTGATGACCTGCTGTTAAGACCAGTCAGTGATGACCTGCTGTTAAGACCAGTCAGTGATGACCTGCTGTTAAGACCAGTCAGTGATGACCTGCTGTTAAGACCAGTCAGTGATGACCTGTTAACTAACACCAGTCAGTGATGACCTGCTGTTAAGACCAGTCAGTGATGACCTGCTGTTAAGACCAGTCAGTGATGACCTGTTAACTAACACCAGTCAGTGATGACCTGCTGTTAAGACCAGTCAGTGATGACCTGCTGTTAAGACCGGTCAGTGATGACCTGCTGTTAAGACCAGTCAGTGATGACCTGCTGTTAAGACCAGTCAGTGATGACCTGTTAAGACCAGTCAGTGATGACCTGCTGTTAAGACCAGTCAGTGATGACCTGCTGTTAAGACCAGTCAGTGATGACCTGCTGTTAAGACCAGTCAGTGATGACCTGCTGTTAAGACCAGTCAGTGATGACCTGTTAACTAACACCAGTCAGTGATGACCTGCTGTTAAGACCAGTCAGTGATGACCTGCTGTTAAGACCAGTCAGTGATGATGACCTGCTGTTAAGACCAGTCAGTGATGACCTGCTGTTAAGACCAGTCAGTGATGACCTGAAGACCTGACCTGTTTAAGACCAGTCAGTGATGACCTGCTGTTAAGACCAGTCAGTGATGACCTGTTAACTAACACCAGTCAGTGATGACCTGCTGTTAAGACCAGTCAGTGATGACCTGCTGTTAAGACCAGTCAGTGATGACCTGCTGTTAAGAACCAGTCAGTGATGACCTGCTGTTAAGACCAGTCAGTGATGACCTGCTGTTAAGACCAGTCAGTGATGACCTGCTGTTAAGACCAGTCAGTGATGACCTGCTGTGACCAGTTGGTGATGACCTGTTAACTAACACCAGTCAGTGATGACCTGCTGTTAAGACCAGTCAGTGATGACCTGCTGTTAAGACCAGTTGGTGATGACCTGTTAACTAACACCAGTCAGTGATGACCTGCTGTTAAGACCAGTCAGTGATGACCTGCTGTTGATGACCTGCTGTTAAGACCAGTCAGTGATGACCTGCTTTAACACCAGTCAGTGATGACCTGCTGTTAAGACCAGTCAGTGATGACCTGTTAACTAACACCAGTCAGTGATGACCTGCTGTTAAGACCAGTCAGTGATGACCTGCTGTTAAGACCGGTCAGTGATGACCTGCTGTTAAGACCAGTCAGTGATGACCTGCTGTTAAGACCAGTCAGTGATGACCTGCTGTTAAGACCAGTCAGTGATGACCTGCTGTTAAGACCAGTCAGTGATGACCTGCTGTTAAGACCAGTCAGTGATGACCTGCTGTTAAGACCAGTCAGTGATGACCTGCTGTTAAGACCAGTCAGTGATGACCTGTTAACTAACACCAGTCAGTGATGACCTGCTGTTAAGACCAGTCAGTGATGACCTGTTAACTAAGACCAGTTGGTGATGACCTGTTAACACCAGTAAGACCAGTCAGTGATGACCTGCTGTTAAGACCAGTCAGTGATGACCTGCTGTTAAGACCAGTCAGTGATGACCTGCTGTTAAGACCAGTCAGTGATGACCTGTTAACTAACACCAGTCAGTGATGACCTGCTGTTAAGACCAGTCAGTGATGACCTGTTAACTAACACCAGTCAGTGATGACCTGCTGTTAAGACCAGTCAGTGATGACCTGTTAACTAACACCAGTCAGTGATGACCTGCTGTTAAGACCAGTCAGTGATGACCTGCTGTTAAGACCAGTCAGTGATGACCTGCTGTTAAGACCAGTTGGTGATGACCTGTTAACTAACACCAGTCAGTGATGACCTGCTGTTAAGACCAGTCAGTGATGACCTGCTGTTAAGACCAGTCAGTGATGACCTGCTGTTAAGACCAGTCAGTGATGACCTGTTTAAGACCAGTCAGTGATGACCTGCTGTTAAGACCAGTCAGTGATGACCTGTTAACTAAGACCAGTCAGTGATGACCTGCTGTTAAGACCAGTCAGTGATGACCTGCTTAACTAACACCAGTCAGTGATGACCTGCTGTTAAGACCAGTTGGTGATGACACCCAGTCAGTGATGACCTGCTGTTAAGACCAGTCAGTGATGACCTGCTGTTAAGACCAGTCAGTGATGACCTGCTGTTAAGACCAGTCAGTGATGACCTGCTGTTAAGACCAGTCAGTGATGACCTGCTGTTAAGACCAGTCAGTGATGACCTGCTGTTAAGACCAGTCAGTGATGACCTGCTGTTAAGACCAGTCAGTGATGACCTGCCAGTTAACTAACACCAGTCAGTGATGACCTGCTGTTAAGACCAGTCAGTGATGACCTGCTGTTAAGACCAGTCAGTGATGACCTGCTGTTAACCAGTCAGTGATGACCTGTTAACTAACACCAGTCAGTGATGACCTGCTGTTAAGACCAGTCAGTGATGACCTGCTGTTAAGACCAGTCAGTGATGACTAACACCAGTCAGTGATGACCTGCTGTTAAGACCAGTCAGTGATGACCTGCTGTTAAGACCAGTTGGTGATGACCTGTTAACTAACACCAGTCAGTGATGACCTGCTGTTAAGACCAGTCAGTGATGACCTGCTGTTAAGATGACCAGTCAGTGATGACCTGCTGTTAAGACCAGTGATGACCTGTGATGACCTGCTGTTAACTAACAGATGACCGTTAAGACCAACACCAGTCAGTGATGACCTGCTGTTAAGACCAGTCAGTGATGACCTGCTGTTAAGACATGACCTGTCAGTGATGACCTGCTGTTAAGACCAGTTGGTGATGACCTGTTAACTAACACTAACCTGCTGTTAAGACCAGTCAGTGATGACCTGCTGTTAAGACCGTGTTAAGACCAGTCGATGACCTGCTGTTAAGACCAGTCAGTGATGACCTGTTAACTAACACCAGTCAGTGATGACCTGCTGTTAAGACCAGTCAGTGATGACCTGCTGTTAAGACCAGTTGGTGATGACCTGTTAACTAACACCAGTCAGTGATGACCTGCTGTTAAGACCAGTCAGTGATGACCTGCTGTTAAGACCAGTCAGTGATGACCTGTGACCTGCTGTTAAGACCAGTCAGTGATGACCTGCTGTTAAGACCAGTCAGTGATGACCTGCTGTTAAGACCAGTTGGTGATGACCTGTTTAAGACCGGTTGTTAAGACCGTGATGACCTGCTGTTAAGACCAGTCAGTGATGACCTGCTGTTAAGACCAGTCAGTGATGACCTGCTGTCAGTGATGACCTGACCCAGTCAGTGATGACCTGCTGTTAAGACCAGTCAGTGATGACCCAGTCAGTGATGACCTGCTGTTAAGACCAGTCAGTGATGACCTGCTGTTAAGACCAGTCAGTGATGACCTGACCAGTTGGTGATGACCTGCTGTTAAGACCAGTCAGTGATGACCTGCTGTTAAGACCAGTTAAGACCAGTGATGACCTGCTGTTAAGACCAGTCAGTGATGACCTGTTAACTAACACCAGTCAGTGATGACCTGCTGTTAAGACCAGTCAGTGATGACCTGCCCAGTCAGTGATGACCTGACAAAGACCAGTTGGTGATGACCTGTTAACTAACACCAGTCAGTGATGACCTGCTGTTAAGACCAGTCAGTGATGACCTGCTGTTAAGACCAGTCAGTGATGACCTGCTGTTAAGACCAGTCAGTGATGACCTGCTGTTAACTGTTAAGACCAGTCAGTGATGACCTGCTGTTAAGACCAGTCAGTGATGACCTGCTGTTAAGACCAGTCAGTGATGACCTGCTGTTAAGACCAGTCAGTGATGACCTGCTGTTAAGACCAGTCAGTGATGACCTGTGATCAGTGATGACCTGTCCAGTTGGTGATGACCTGTTAACTAACACCAGTCAGTGATGACCTGCTGTTAAGACCAGTCAGTGATGACCTGTTAACTAACACCAGTCAGTGATGACCTGCTGACCAGTCAGTGATGACCTGCTGTTAAGACCAGTCAGTGATGACCCTGTTAACTAACACCAGTCAGTGATGACCTGCTGTTAAGACCAGTCAGTGATGACCTGCTGTTAAGACCAGTCAGTGATGACCTGCTGTTAAGACCAGTCAGTGATGACCTGTTAAGACCAGTCAGTGATGACCTGCTGTTAAGACCAGTCAGTGATGACCTGCTGTTAAGACCAGTCAGTGATGACCTGCTGTTAAGACCAGTCAGTGATGGCTGTTAACCAACACCAGTCAGTGATGACCTGCTGTTAAGACCAGTCAGTGATGACCTGCTGTTAAGACCAGTCAGTGATGACCTGTTTAAGACCAACTAAAGACCAGTCAGTGATGACCTGCTGTTAAGACCAGTCAGTGATGACTGCTGTTAAGACCTCAGTGATGACCTGCTGTTAAGACCGTCAGTGATGACCTGCTGTTAAGACCAGTCAGTGATGACCTGTTAACTAACACCAGTCAGTGATGACCTGCTGTTAAGACCAGTCAGTGATGACCTGCTGTTAAGACCAGTTGGTGATGACCTGGTTAAGACCAACTAACACCAGTCAGTGATGACCTGCTGTTAAGACCAGTCAGTGATGACCTGCTGTTAAGACCAGTCAGTGATGACCTGCTGTTGATGACCGGATGACAGTGATGACCTGCTGTTAACCCGGTCAGTGATGACCTGCTGTTAAGACCAGTCAGTGATGACCTGAAGACCAGTCAGTGATGACCTGTTAACTAACACCAGTCAGTGATGACCTGCTGTTAAGACCAGTCAGTGATGACCTGCTGACCAGTAATGACCAGTGCAGACCAGTCAGTGATGACCTGTTAACTAACACCAGTCAGTGATGACCTGCTGTTAAGACCAGTCAGTGATGACCTGCTGTTAAGACACCAGTCAGTGATGACCTGCTGTTAAGACCAGTCAGTGATGACCTGCTGTTAAGACCAGTCAGTGATGACCACCAGTCAGTGATGACCTGACCAGTCAGTGATGACCTGCTGTTAAGACCAGTCAGTGATGACCTGCTGTTAAGACCAGTCAGTGATGACCTGCTGTTAAGACCAGTCAGTGATGACCTGCTGTTAACTACCAGTCAGTGATGACCTGCACCAGTCAGTGATGACCTGCTGTTAAGACCAGTCAGTGATGACCTGTTAACTAACACCAGTCAGTGATGACCTGCTGTTAAGACCAGTCAGTGATGACCAGTGATGACATGCTGTTAAGACCAGTCAGTGATGACCTGCTGTTACCTGCTGTCAGTGATGACATGCTGTTAAGACCAGTCAGTGATGACCTGCTGTTAAGACCAGTTGGTGATGACCTGTTAACTAACACCAGTCAGTGATGACCTGCTGTTAAGACCGGTCAGTGATGACCTGCTGTTAAGACCAGTCAGTGATGACCTGCTGTTAAGACCAGTCAGTGATGACCTGCTGTTAATGACCTGTTAACTAACACCAGTCAGTGATGACCTGCTGTTAAGACCAGTCAGTGATGACCTGCTGTTAAGACCAGTTGGTGTGATGACCTGCCAGTTGATGACCTGAAAGACCAGTCAGTGATGACCTGCTGTTAAGACCAGTCAGTGATGACCTGTTAACTAACACCAGTCAGTGATGACCTGCTGTTAAGAGTCAGTGATGGTCAGTGACCAGTCCTGATGACCTAACACCAGTCAGTGATGACCTGCTGTTAAGACCAGTCAGTGATGACCTGTGTTAAGACCAGTCAGTGATGACCTGCTGTTAAGACCAGTCAGTGATGACCTGTTAACTAACCTGCTGTTAAGACCAGTCAGTGATGACCTGCTGTTAAGACCAGTCAGTGATGACCTGCTGTTAAGACCAGTCAGTGATGACCTGCTGTTAAGACCAGTCAGTGATGACCTGTTAACTAACACCAGTCAGTGATGACCTGCTGTTAAGACCAGTCAGTGATGACCTGCTGTTAAGACCGGTCAGTGATGACCTGTTAACAACACCAGTCAGTGATGACCTGCTGTTAAGACCGGTCAGTGATGACCTGCTGTTAAGACCAGTCAGTGATGACCTGCTGTTAAGACCAGTCAGTGATGACCTGCTGTTAAGACCAGTTGGTGATGACCTGTTAACTAACACCAGTCAGTGATGACCTGCTGTTAAGACCAGTCAGTGATGACCTGCTGTTAAGACCAGTCAGTGATGACCTGCTGTTAAGACCAGTCAGTGATGACCTTAAGTGATGACCAGTCAGTGATGACCATGCTGTTGAAGACCAGTCAGTGATGACCTGCTGTTAAGACCAGTCAGTGACCGGTCAGTTGGTGATGACTGTTAACTAACACCAGTCAGTGATGACCTGCTGTTAAGACCAGTCAGTGATGACCTGCTGTTAAGACCAGTCAGTGATGACCTGCTGTTAAGACCAGTCAGTGATGACCTGCTGTTAAGACCAGTTGGTGATGACCTGTTAACTAACACCAGTCATGACCTGACCTGTTGACCTGCTTAAGACCAGTCAGTGATGACCTGCTGTTAAGACCAACACCAGTCAGTGATGACCTGCTGTTAAGACCAGTCAGTGATGACCTGCTGTTAAGACCAGTCAGTGATGACCTGCTGTTAAGACCAGTCAGTGATGACCTGCTGTTAAGACCAGTCAGTGATGACCTGTTAACTAACACCAGTCAGTGATGACCTGCTGTTAAGACCAGTCAGTGATGACCTGCTGTTAAGACCAGTTGTGATGACCTGTTAACTTAAGACCAGTCAGTGATGACCTGCTGTTAAGACCAGTTGTGATGACCTGTTAACTAACACCAGTCAGTGATGACCTGCTGTTAAGACCAGTCATGACCTGCTGTTAAGACCAGTTGGTGATGACCTGTTAACTAACACCAGTCATGACCTGATGACCTGCTGTTAAGACCTGCTGTTAAGTCAGTGATGACCTGCTGTTAAGACCAGTCAAGACCAGATGACCTGCTTAACTACCCAGTCAGTGATGACCTGCTGTTAAGACCGTCAGTGATGACCTGCTGTTAAGACCAGTCAGTGATGACCTGCTGTTAAGACCAGTCAGTGATGACCTGCTGTTAAGACCAGTCAGTGATGACCTGTTAACTAACACCAGTCAGTCAAGACCAGTGATGACCTGCTGTTAAGACCAGTCAGTGATGACCTGCTGTTAAGACCAGTCAGTGATGACCTGCTGTTAAGACCAGTCAGTGATGACCTGTAACTAAGACCAGTCAGTGATGACCTGCTGTTAAGACCAGTCAGTGATGACCTGAAGACCAGTCAGCCTGCTGTTAAGACCAGTCAGTGATGACCTGCTGTTAAGACCAGTCAGTGATGACCTGCTGTTAAGACCAGTTGATGACCTGTTAACTAACACCAGTCAGTGATGACCTGCTGTTAAGACCAGTCAGTGATGACCTGCTGTTAAGACCAGTTGGTGATGACCTGTTAACTAACACCAGTCAGTGATGACCTGCTGTTAAGACCAGTCAGTGATGACCTGCTGTTACCAGTCTGCTGTTAAGACCAGTCAGTGATGACCTGCTGTTAAGACCAGTCAGTGATGACCTGTTAACTAACACCAGTCAGTGATGACCTGCTGTTAAGACCAGTCAGTGATGACCTGCTGACCTGCTGTTAAGACCAGTCAGTTGGTGATGACCTGTTAACTAACACCAGTCAGTGACCTGCTGTTAAGACCAGTCAGTGATGACCTGCTGTTAAGACCAGTCAGTGATGACCTGCTGTTAAGACCAGTCAGTGATGACCTGCTGTTAAGACCAGTCAGTGATGACCTGCTGTTAAGACCAGTCAGTGATGACCTGTTAACTAACACCAGTCAGTGATGACCTGCTGTTAAGACCGGTCAGTGATGACCTGTAAGACCGTGACCTGCTGTTAAGACCAGTCAGTGATGACCTGCTGTTAAGACCAGTCCAGTCAGTGATGACCTGCTGTTAAGACCAGTCAGTGATGACCTGCTGTTAAACACCAGCCGACCAGTCAGTGATGACCTGTTAACTGTTAAGACCAGTCAGTGATGACCTGCTGTTAAGACCAGTAATGACTGTTAAGACCAGTCAGTGATGACCTGCTGTTATGACCTGACCACCAGTCAGTGATGACCTGCTGTTAAGAACACCAGTCAGTGATGACCTGCTGTTAAGACCAGTCAGTGATGACCTGCTGTTAAGACCAGGTGATGACCTGCTGTTAAGACCAGTCAGACCAGTGACCTGCTGTTAAGACCAGTCAGTGATGACCTGCTGTTAAGACCAGTCAGTGATGACCTGCTGTTAAGACCAGGTCAGTGATGACCTGCTGTTAAGACCAGTCAGTGATGACCTGCTGTTAAGACCAGTCAGTGATGACCTGCTGTTAAGACCAGTCAGTGATGACCTGCTGTTAAGACCGGTCAGTGATGTGATGACCTGTTAACTAACACCAGTCAGTGATGACCTGCTGTTAAGACCAGTCAGTGATGACCTGCTGTTAAGACCAGTTGGTGATGACCTGTTAACTAACACCAGTCAGTGATGACCTGCTGTTAAGACCAGTCAGTGATGACCTGCTGTTAAGACCAGTCAGACCAGTCATGACCTGCTGTTAAGACCAGTCAGTGATGACCTGCTGTTAAGACCAGTCAGTGATGACCTGCTGTTAAGACCTGCTGGTGATGACCAGTCAGTTAACCAGTCAGTGAACACCAGTCAGTGACCTGCTGTTAAGACCAGTGATGACCTGTGTGACCTGTTAACTGTCAGTGACATCTGCTGTTAAGACCAGTCATGATGACCAGTTAAGACCAGTGATGACCTGCTGTTAAGACCAGTCAGTGATGACCTGACCAGTGATGACCTGTTAACTCAGTGATGACCTTAAGACCCAGTCAGTGATGACCTGCTGTTAAGACCAGTCAGTGATGACCTGTTAACCTGCTAACACCAGTCAGTGATGACCTGCTGTTAAGACCAGTCAGTGATGACCTGCTGTTAAGACCAGTTGTGATGACCTGCTGTTAAGACCCAGTCAGTGATGACCTGCTGTTAAGACCAGTCAGTGATGACCTGCTGTTAAGACCAGTTGGTGATGACCTGCACCAGTCAGTGATGATGACCTGCTGTTACCAGACCAGTCAGTGATGACCTGCTGTTAAGACCAGTTGGTGATGACCTGCTGTTAAGACCAGTCAGTGATGACCTGTTAACTAAGACACCAGTCAGTGATGACCTGCTGTTAAGACCAGTCAGTGATGACCTGCTGTTAAGACCAGTCAGTGATGACCTGCTGTTAAGACCAGTCAGGTGATGACTAACACCAGTTGATGACCTGCTGACCACCAGTCAGTGATGACCTGCTGTTAAGACCAGTCAGTGATGACCGGTCAGTGATGACCTGCTGTTAAGACCAGTCAGTGATGACCTGCTGTTAAGACCAGTCAGTGATGACCTGCTGTTAAGACCAGTCAGTGATGACCTGCTGTTAAGACCAGTCCAGTCAGTGATGACCTGCTGTTAACTAACACCAGTCAGTGATGACCTGCTGTTAAGACCAGTCAGTGATGACCTGCTGTTAAGACCAGTTGGTGATGACCTGTTAACTAACACCAGTCAGTGATGACCTGCTGTTAAGACCAGTCAGTGATGACCTGCTGTTAAGACCAGTCAGTGATGACCTGCTGTTAAGACCAGTCAGTGATGACCTGCTGTTAAGACCAGTTGTGATGACCTGTTTAACACCAGTCAGTGATGACCTGCTGTTAAGACCAGTCAGTGATGACCTGCTAACTAAGACCAGTCAGTGATGACCTGCTGTTAAGACCAGTCAGTGATGACCTGCTGTTAAGACCAGTCAGTGATGACCTGCTGTTAAGACCAGTCAGTGATGACCTGCTGTTAAGACCAGTGGTCGTGATGACCTGCTGTTAAGACCAGTCAGTGATGACCTGTTTAACACCAGTCAGTGATGACCTGCTGTTAAGACCAGTCAGTGATGACCTGCTGTTAAGACCGGTCAGTGATGACCTGCTGTTAAGACCAGTTGGTGATGACCTGTTAACTAACACCAGTCAGTGATGACCTGCTGTTAAGACCAGTCAGTGATGACCTGTTAACTAACACCAGTCAGTGATGACCTGCTGTTAAGACCAGTCAGTGATGACCTGCTGTTAAGACCGGTCAGTGATGACCTGTGTTAACACCAGTCAGTGATGACCTGCTGTTAAGACCAGTCAGTGATGACCTGCTGTTAAGACCAGTCAGTGATGACCTGCTGTTAAGACCAGTCAGTGATGACCTGCTGTTAAGACCAGTCAGTGATGACCTGTTAACTAAGACCAGTCAGTGATGACCTGCTGTTAAGACCAGTCAGTCAGTGATGACCTGCTGTTAAGACCAGTCAGTGATGACCTGCTGTTAAGACCAGTCAGTGATGACCTGCTGTTAAGACCAGTTGGTGATGACCTGTTAACTAACACCAGTCAGTGATGACCTGCTGTTAAGACCGGTCAGTGATGACCTGCTGTTAAGACCAGTCAGTGATGACCTGCTGTTAAGACCAGTTGGTGATGACCTGTTAACTAACACCAGTCAGTGATGACCTGCTGTTAAGACCAGTCAGTGATGACCTGCTGTTAAGACCAGTTGGTGATGACCTGTTAACTAACACCAGTCAGTGATGACCTGCTGTTAAGACCAGTCAGTGATGACCTGCTGTTAAGACCAGTCAGTGATGACCTGCTGTTAAGACCAGTCAGTGATGACCTGCTGTTAAGACCAGTCAGTGATGACCTGCTGTTAAGACCAGTCAGTGATGACCTGCTGTTAAGACCAGTCAGTGATGACCTGCTGTTAAGACCAGTCAGTGATGACCTGCTGTTAAGACCAGTCAGTGATGACCTGCTGTTAAGACCGGTCAGTGATGACCTGCTGTTAAGACCAGTCAGTGATGACCTGCTGTTAAGACCAGTCAGTGATGACCTGTTAACTAACACCAGTCAGTGATGACCTGCTGTTAAGACCAGTCAGTGATGACCTGCTGTTAAGACCGGTCAGTGATGACCTGCTGTTAAGACCAGTCAGTGATGACCTGTTAACTAACACCAGTCAGTGATGACCTGCTGTTAAGACCAGTCAGTGATGACCTGCTGTTAAGACCAGTTGGTGATGACCTGTTAACTAACACCAGTCAGTGATGACCTGCTGTTAAGACCAGTCAGTGATGACCTGCTGTTAAGACCAGTCAGTGATGACCTGCTGTTAAGACCAGTTGGTGATGGCCTGTTAACTAACACCAGTCAGTGATGACCTGCTGTTAAGACCAGTCAGTGATGACCTGCTGTTAAGACCAGTTGGTGATGACCTGTTAACTAACACCAGTCAGTGATGACCTGCTGTTAAGACCAGTCAGTGATGACCTGCTGTTAAGACCAGTCAGTGATGACCTGCTGTTAAGACCAGTTGGTGATGACCTGTTAACTAACACCAGTCAGTGATGACCTGCTGTTAAGACCAGTCAGTGATGACCTGCTGTTAAGACCAGTCAGTGATGACCTGCTGTTAAGACCGGTCAGTGATGACCTGTTAACCAGTAATGACCAGTCAGTGATGACCTGCTGTTAAGACCAGTTGGTGATGACCTGTTAACCTCAGTGATGACCTGCTTAAGACCAGTCAGTGATGACCTGTTAACTAACACCAGTCAGTGATGACCTGCTGTTAAGACCAGTCAGTGATGACCTGCTGTTAAGACCGGTCAGTGATGACCTGCTGTTAAGACCAGTTGGTGATGACCTGTTAACTAACACCAGTCAGTGATGACCTGCTGTTAAGACCAGTCAGTGATGACCTGCTGTTAAGACCAGTCAGTGATGACCTGCTGTTAAGACCAGTCAGTGATGACCTGCTGTTAAGACACCAGTCAGTGATGACCTGCTGTTAAGACCGGTCAGTGATGACCTGCTGTTAAGACCAGTCAGTGATGACCTGCTGTTAAGACCAGTCAGTGATGACCTGTTAACTAACACCAGTCAGTGATGACCTGCTGTTAAGACCAGTCAGTGATGACCTGCTGTTAAGACCAGTTGGTGATGACCTGTTAACTAACACCAGTCAGTGATGACCTGCTGTTAAGACCAGTCAGTGATGACCTGCTGTTAAGACCAGTCAGTGATGACCTGCTGTTAAGACCGTTGATGACCTGTTAACCAGTAACACCAGTCAGTGATGACCTGCTGTTAAGACCAGTCAGTGATGACCTGTTAACTAACACCAGTCAGTGATGACCTGCTGTTAAGACCAGTCAGTGATGACCTGTTTAAGACCAGTCAGTGATGACCTGTGATGACTGCAAGACCAGTCAGTGATGACCTGCTGTTAAGACCAGTCAGTGATGACCTGCTGTTAAGACCAGTCAGTGATGACCTGCTGTTAAGACCAGTTGGTGATGACCTGTTAACTCAACACCAGTCAGTGATGACCTGCTGTTAAGACCAGTCAGTGATGACCTGCTGTTAAGACCAGTCAGTGATGACCTGCTGTTAAGACCAGTCACCTGTGATGACCTGTTAACTAACACCAGTCAGTGATGACCTGCTGTTAAGACCAGTCAGTGATGACCTGCTGTTAACTAGACCAGTCAGTGATGACCTGCTGTTAAGACCAGTTGGTGATGACCTGTTAACTAACACCAGTCAGTGATGACCTGCTGTTAAGACCAGTCAGTGATGACCTGCTGTTAAGACCAGTTGGTGATGACCTGTTAACTAACACCAGTCAGTGATGACCTGCTGTTAAGACCAGTCAGTGATGACCTGCTGTTAAGACCAGTCAGATGACCTGCTGTTAAGACCAGTCAGTGATGACCTGCTGTTAAGACCAGTCAGTGATGACCTGTTAAGACTAACAACTAACACCAGTCAGTGATGACCTGCTGTTAAGACCAGTCAGTGATGACCTGCTGTTAAGACCAGTCAGTGATGACCTGCTGTTAAGACCAGTCAGTGATGACCTGCTGTTAAGACCAGTCAGTGATGACCTGTTAACTAGTGATGACCTGCTGTTAAGACCAGTCAGTGATGACCTGTTAACTAAGACCAGTCAGTGATGACCTGCTGTTAAGACCAGTCAGTGATGACCTGCTGTTAAGACCAGTCAGTGATGACCTGCTGTTAAGACCAGTCAGTGATGACCTGTTAACTAACACCAGTCAGTGATGACCTGCTGTTAAGACCAGTCAGTGATGACCTGTTAACTAACACCAGTCAGTGATGACCTGCTGTTAAGACCAGTCACCTGTGATGACCTGTTGTTAAGACCAGTCAGTGATGACCTGCTGTTAAGACCAGTCAGTGATGACCTGTTAACTAACACCAGTCAGTGATGACCTGCTGTTAAGACCAGTCAGTGATGACCTGCTGTTAAGACCAGTTGGTGATGGCCTGTTAACTAACACCAGTCAGTGATGACCTGCTGTTAAGACCAGTCAGTGATGACCTGCTGTTAAGACCAGTCAGTGATGACCTGCTGTTAAGACCAGTTGGTGATGGCCTGTTAACTAACACCAGTCAGTGATGACATGCTGTTAAGACCAGTCAGTGATGACCTGCTGTTAAGACCAGTTGGTGATGACCTGTTAACTAACACCAGTCAGTGATGACCTGCTGTTAAGACCGGTCAGTGATGACCTGCTGTTAAGACCAGTCAGTGATGACCTGCTGTTAAGACCGGTCAGTGATGACCTGCTGTTAAGACCAGTCAGTGATGACCTGCTGACCAGTTAACCTGACCAGTCAGTGATGACCTGCTGTTAAGACCAGTCAGTGATGACCTGTTAACTAACACCAGTCAGTGATGACCTGCTGTTAAGACCAGTCAGTGATGACCTGCTGTTAAGACCGGTCAGTGATGACCTGCTGTTAAGACCAGTCAGTGATGACCTGCTGTTAAGACCAGTCAGTGATGACCTGTTAACTAACACCAGTCAGT
Source organism: Oncorhynchus nerka (assembly GCF_034236695.1). NCBI lineage: Eukaryota > Metazoa > Chordata > Actinopteri > Salmoniformes > Salmonidae > Oncorhynchus > Oncorhynchus nerka. The sequence continues at coordinate 48,132 of NW_027040031.1, read as the reverse complement.
GATGACCTGCTGTTAAGACCAGTCAGTGATGACCTGTTAACTAACACCAGTCAGTGATGACCTGCTGTTAAGACCAGTCAGTGATGACCTGTTAACTAACACCAGTCAGTGATGACCTGCTGTTAAGACCAGTCAGTGATGACCTGCTGTTAAGACCAGTTGGTGATGGCCTGTTAACTAACACCAGTCAGTGATGACCTGCTGTTAAGACCAGTCAGTGATGACCTGCTGTTAAGACCAGTCAGTGATGACCTGCTGTTAAGACCAGTTGGTGATGACCTGTTAACTAACACCAGTCAGTGATGACCTGCTGTTAAGACCAGTCAGTGATGACCTGCTGTTAAGACCAGTTGGTGATGACCTGTTAACTAACACCAGTCAGTGATGACCTGCTGTTAAGACCGGTCAGTGATGACCTGCTGTTAAGACCAGTTGGTGATGACCTGCTGTTAAGACCAGTCAGTGATGACCTGCTGTTAAGACCAGTTGGTGATGACCTGTTAACTAACACCAGTCAGTGATGACCTGCTGTTAAGACCAGTCAGTGATGACCTGCTGTTAAGACCGGTCAGTGATGACCTGTTAAAGACCAGTCAGTGATGACCTGCTGTTAAGACCAGTCAGTGATGACCTGTTAACTAACACCAGTCAGTGATGACCTGCTGTTAAGACCAGTCAGTGATGACCTGCTGATGACCTAAGACCAGTCAGTGATGACCTGCTGTTAAGACCAGTCAGTGATGACCTGCTGTTAAGACCAGTCAGTGATGACCTGCTGTTAAGACCAGTCAGTGATGACCTGCTGTTAAGACCAGTCAGTGATGACCTGTTTAAGACCAGTCAGTGATGACCTGCTGTTAAGACCAGTCAGTGATGACCTGCTGTTAAGACCAGTCAGTGATGACCTGCTGTTAAGACCAGTCAGTGATGACCTGCTGTTAAGACCAGTCAGTGATGACCTGCTGTTAACACCAGTCAGTGATGACCTGCTGTTAAGACCAGTCAGTGATGACCTGCTGTTAAGACCAGTCAGTGATGACCTGTTAACTAACACCAGTCAGTGATGACCTGCTGTTAAGACCAGTCAGTGATGACCTGCTGTTAACCAGTCGTCAGTGATGACCTGTTGTCCAGTCAGTGATGACCTGCTGTTAAGACCAGTCAGTGATGACCTGCTGTTAAGACCAGTCAGTGATGACCTGCTGTTAAGACCAGTCAGTGATGACCTGTTAACTAACACCAGTCAGTGATGACCTGCTGTTAAGACCAGTCAGTGATGACCTGCTGTTAAGACCAGTCAGTGATGACCTGCTGTTAAGACCAGTCAGTGATGACCTGCTGTTAAGACCAGTCAGTGATGACCTGCTGTTAAGACCAGTCAGTGATGACCTGCTGTTAAGACCAGTCAGTGATGACCTGCTGTTAAGACCAGTCAGTGATGACCTGCTGTTAAGACCAGTCAGTGATGACCTGCTGTTAAGACCAGTCAGTGATGACCTGCTGTTAAGACCAGTCAGTGATGACCTGCTGTTAAGACCAGTCAGTGATGACCTGCTGTTAAGACCAGTCAGTGATGACCTGCTGTTAAGACCGGCCAGTGATGACCTGCTGTTAAGACCAGGTCAGTGATGACCTGCTGTTAAGACCAGTTGGTGATGACCTGTGTGATGACCTGCTAACACCAGTCAGTGATGACCTGCTGTTAAGACCAGTCAGTGATGACCTGCTGTTAAGACCAGTCAGTGATGACCTGCTGTTAAGACCAGTCAGTGATGACCTGACCTGCTGTTAAGACCAGTCAGTGATGACCTGTGTTAAGACCAGTCAGTGATGACCTGCTGTTAAGACCAGTCAGACCTGCTGTTAAGACCGGTCAGTGATGACCTGCTGTTAAGACCAGTTAAGACCAGTCAGTGATGACCTGTTTAAGACCAGTCAGTGATGACCTGCTGTTAAGACCAGTCAGTGATGACCTGCTGTTAAGACCAGTCAGTGATGACCTGCTGTTAAGACCAGTCAGTGATGACCTGCTGTTAAGACCAGTCAGTGATGACCTGTTAACTAACACCAGTCAGTGATGACCTGCTGTTAAGACCAGTCAGTGATGACCTGCTGTTAAGACCTGATGACTGTTTAAGACCAGTTGGTGATGACCTGCTGTTAAGACCAGTCAGTGATGACCTGCTTGATGACTAAGACCAGTCAGTGATGACCTGCTGTTAAGACCAGTCAGTGATGACCTGCTGTTAAGACCAGTCAGTGATGACCTGCTGTTAAGACCAGTCAGTGATGACCTGTTAACTAACACCAGTCAGTGATGACCTGCTGTTAAGACCAGTCAGTGATGACCTGCTGTTAAGACCAGTCAGTGATGACCTGCTGTTAAGACCAGTCAGTGATGACCTGCTGTTAAGACCAGTCAGTGATGACCAGTGATGACCTGCTGTTAAGACCAGTCAGTGATGACCTGTTAAGACCCAGTCAGTGATGACCTAAGACCAGTCAGTGATGACCTGCTGTTAAGACCGGTCAGTGATGACCTGCTGTTAAGACCAGTTATGACCTGCTGTTAAGACCAGTCGGTGATGACCTGCTGTTAAGACCAGTCAGTGATGACCTGTTAACTAACACCAGTCAGTGATGACCTGCTGTTAAGACCAGTCAGTGATGACCTGTTAACTAACACCAGTCAGTGATGACCTGCTGTTAAGACCAGTCAGTGATGACCTGTTAACTAACACCAGTCAGTGATGACCTGCTGTTAAGACCAGTCAGTGATGACCTGTTAACTAACACCAGTCAGTGATGACCTGCTGTTAAGACCAGTCAGTGATGACCTGCTGTTAAGACCAGTTGGTGATGACCTGTTAACTAACACCAGTCAGTGATGACATGCTGTTAAGACCAGTCAGTGATGACCTGCTGTTAAGACCAGTCAGTGATGACCTGCTGTTAAGACCAGTTGGTGATGGCCTGTTAACTAACACCAGTCAGTGATGACATGCTGTTAAGACCAGTCAGTGATGACCTGCTGTTAAGACCAGTTGGTGATGACCTGTTAACTAACACCAGTCAGTGATGACCTGCTGTTAAGACCGGTCAGTGATGACCTGCTGTTAAGACCAGTCAGTGATGACCTGCTGTTAAGACCAGTCAGTGATGACCTGTTAACTAAGACCAGTCAGTGATGACCTGATGACTGTTAAGACCAGTCAGTGATGACCTGCTGTTAAGACCAGTCAGTGATGACCTGCTGTTAATGACCTGCTGTTACCAGTCAGTGATGACCTGCTGTTAAGACCAGTCAGTGAAGACCGGTCAGTGACCTGCTGTTAAGACTGTGATGACCTGCTGTTAAGACCAGTTGGTGATGACCTGTGACACCAGTCAGTGATGACCTGCTGTAAGACCAGTCAGTGATGACCTGCTGTTAAGACCAGTCAGTGATGACCTGTTAACTAACACCAGTCAGTGATGACCTGCTGTTAAGACCAGTCAGTGATGACCTGTTAACTAACACCAGTCAGTGATGACCTGCTGTTAAGACCAGTCAGTGATGACCTGTTTAAACCAGGTCAACACCAGTCAGTGATGACCTGCTGTTAAGACCAGTCAGTGATGACCTGCTGTTAAGACCAGTTGGTGATGGCCTGTTAACTAACACCAGTCAGTGATGACCTGCTGTTAAGACCAGTCAGTGATGACCTGCTGTTAAGACCAGTCAGTGATGACCTGCTGTTAAGACCAGTTGGTGATGACCTGTTAACTAACACCAGTCAGTGATGACCTGCTGTTAAGACCAGTCAGTGATGACCTGCTGTTAAGACCAGTTGGTGATGACCTGTTTAAGACCAGTTGGTGATGACAGTCAGTGATGACCTGCTGTTAAGACCAGTCAGTGATGACCTGCTGTTAAGACCAGTGATGACCTGTGATGATGACCTGCTGTTAAGACCAGTCAGTGATGACCTGCTGTTAAGACCAGTCAGTGATGACCTGTTAACTAACACCAGTCAGTGATGACCTGCTGTTAAGACCAGTCAGTGATGACCTGCTGTTAACACCAGTCAGAAGACCAGTCAGTGATGACCTGCTGTTAAGACCAGTCAGTGATGACCTGCTGTTAAGACCAGTCAGTGATGACCTGTTAACTAAGACCAGTCAGTGATGACCTGCTGTTAAGACCAGTCAGTGATGACCTGCTGTCAGTGATGACCTGGTCCAGTGATGACCTGCTGTTAAGACCAGTTGGTGATGACCTGTTAACTAACACCAGTCAGTGATGACCTGCTGTTAAGACCAGTCAGTGATGACCTGCTGTTAAGACCAGTCAGTGATGACCTGAAGACCAGTCAGTGATGACCGTTAACTAACACCAGTCAGTGATGACCTGCTGTTAAGACCAGTCAGTGATGACCTGCTGTTAAGACCAGTCAGTGATGACCTGCTGTTAAGACCAGTCAGTGATGACCTGCTGTTAAGACCGGTCAGTGATGACCTGCTGTTAAGACCAGTCAGTGATGACCTGCTGTTAAGACCAGTCAGTGATGACCTGCTGTTAAGACCAGTTGGTGATGACCTGTTAACTAACACCAGTCAGTGATGACCTGCTGTTAAGACCAGTCAGTGATGACCTGCTGTTAAGACCAGTCAGTGATGACCTGCTGTTAAGACCAGTCAGTGATGACCTGTTAAGACCAGTCAATGACCAGTGATGACCTGCTCCAGTCAGTGATGACCTGTTAACTAACACCAGTGATGACCTGCTGTTAAGACCAGTCAGTGATGACCTGCTGTTAAGACCAGTTGGTGATGACCTGTTAACTAACACCAGTCAGTGATGACCTGCTGTTAAGACCAGTCAGTGATGACCTGCTGTTAAGACCAGTCAGTGATGACCTGCTGTTAAGACCGGTCAGTGATGACCTGCTGTTAAGACCAGTCAAGACCAGTCAGTGATGACCTGCTGAAGACCAGTCAGTGATGACCTGTTAAGAACACCAGTCAGTGATGACCTGCTGTTAAGACCAGTCAGTGATGACCTGCTGTTAAGACCAGTCAGTGATGACCTGCTGTTAAGACCAGTCAGTGATGACCTGTTGTTAAGACCAGTCAGTGATGACCTGCTGTTAAGACCAGTCATGATGACCTGCTGTTAAGACCAGTCAGTGATGACCTGTTAACTAACACCAGTCAGTGATGACCTGCTGTTAAGACCAGTCAGTGATGACCTGCTGTTAAGACCGGTCAGTGATGACCTGCTGTTAAGACCAGTTGGTGATGACCTGTTAACTAACACCAGTCAGTGATGACCTGCTGTTAAGACCAGTCAGTGATGACCTGCTGTTAAGACCAGTCAGTGATGACCTGCTGTTAAGACCAGTCAGTGATGACCTGCTGTTAAGACCAGTCAGTGATGACCTGTGATGACCTGCTGTTAAGACCAGTCAGTGATGACCTGCTGTTAAGACCAGTCAGTGATGACCTGCTGTTAAGACCGGTCAGTGATGACCTGTTAACTAACACCAGTCAGTGATGACCTGCTGTTAAGACCAGTCAGTGATGACCTGCTGTTAAGACCAGTCAGTGATGACCTGCTGTTAAGACCAGTGATGATGATGACCTGCTGTTAAGACCAGTCAGTGATGTGATGACCTGTTAACTAACACCAGTCAGTGATGACCTGCTGTTAAGACCAGTCAGTGATGACCTGTTAACCAATGACCAGTCAGTCAGTGATGACCTGCTGTTAAGACCAGTCAGTGATGACCTGCTGTTAAGACCAGTCAGTGATGACCTGCTGTTAAGACCAGTCAGTGATGACCTGCTGTTAAGACCAGTTGGTGATGACCTGTTAACTAACACCAGTCAGTGATGACCTGCTGTTAAGACCAGTCAGTGATGACCTGCTGTTAAGACCAGTCAAGTGATGACCTCAGCTGTTAAGACCAGTCAGTGATGACCTGCTGTTAAGACCAGTCAGTGATGACCTGTTAAGAACACCAGTCAGTGATGACCTGCTGTTAACACCAGTCAGTGATGACCTGCTGTTAAGACCAGTCAGTGATGACCTGCTGTTAAGACCAGTCAGTGATGACCTGTTAAGACCAGTCAGTGATGACCTGCTGTTAAGACCAGTCAGTGATGACCTGCTGTTAAGACCAGTTGGTGATGACCTGCTGTTAAGACCAGTCAGTGATGACCTGCTGTTAAGACCAGTCAGTGATGACCTGTTAACTAACACCAGTCAGTGATGACCTGCTGTTAAGACCAGTCAGTGATGACCTGCTGTTAAGACCAGTCAGTGATGACCTGCTGTTAAGACCGGTCAGTGATGACCTGCTGTTAAGACCAGTTGGTGATGACCTGTTAACTAACACCAGTCAGTGATGACCTGCTGTTAAGACCAGTCAGTGATGACCTGCTGTTAAGACCAGTCAGTGATGACCTGCTGTTAAGACCAGTTGGTGATGACCTGTTAACTAACACCAGTCAGTGATGACCTGCTGTTAAGACCAGTCAGTGATGACCTGCTGTTAAGACCAGTTGGTGATGACCTGTTAACTAACACCAGTCAGTGATGACCTGCTGTTAAGACCAGTCAGTGATGACCTGCTGTTAAGACCAGTCAGTGATGACCTGCTGTTAAGACCAGTCAGTGATGACCTGCTGTTAAGACCGGTCAGTGATGACCTGCTGTTAAGACCGGTCAGTGATGACCTGCTGTTAAGACCAGTCAGTGATGACCTGCTGTTAAGACCAGTTGGTGATGACCTGTTAACTAACACCAGTCAGTGATGACCTGCTGTTAAGACCAGTCAGTCAGTGATGACCTGCTGTTAAGACCAGTCAGTGATGACCTGCTGTTAAGACCAGTTGGACCAGTGATGACCTGTTAACTAACACCAGTCAGTGATGACCTGCTGTTAAGACCAGTCAGTGATGACCTGCTGTTAAGACCAGTTGATGACCTGATGACCTGTGATGACTAACACCAGTCAGTGATGACCTGCTGTTAAGACCAGTCAGTGATGACCTGCTGTTAAGACCAGTCAGTGATGACCTGCTGTTAAGACCCAGTCAGTGATGACCTGCTGTTAAGACCAGTCAGTGATGACCTGTTAACTAACACCAGTCAGTGATGACCTGCTGTTAAGACCAGTCAGTGATGACCTGCTGTTAAGACCAGTCAGTGATGACCTGCTGTTAAGACCAGTCAGTGATGACCTGCTGTTAAGACCAGTCAGTGATGACCTGCTGTTAAGACCAGTCAGTGATGACCTGTTAACTAACACCAGTCAGTGATGACCTGCTGTTAAGACCAGTCAGTGATGACCTGCTGTTAAGACCGGTCAGTGATGACCTGCTGTTAAGACCAGTTGGTGATGACCTGTTAACTAACACCAGTCAGTGATGACCTGCTGTTAAGACCAGTCAGTGATGACCTGCTGTTAAGACCAGTCAGTGATGACCTGCTGTTAAGACCAGTCAGTGATGACCTGCTGTTAAGACCAGTCAGTGATGACCTGCTGTTAAGACCGGTCAGTGATGACCTGCTGTTAAGACCGGTCAGTGATGACCTGCTGTTAAGACCAGTTGGTGATGACCTGTTAACTAACACCAGTCAGTGATGACCTGCTGTTAAGACCAGTCAGTGATGACCTGTTAACTAACAGTGATGACCTGTCAGACCAGTCAGTGATGACCTGCTGTTAAGACCAGTCAGTGATGACCTGCTGTTAAGACCGGTCAGTGATGACCTGCTGTTAAGACCAGTTGGTGATGACCTGTTAACTAACACCAGTCAGTGATGACCTGCTGTTAAGACCAGTCAGTGATGACCTGCTGTTAAGACCAGTCAGTGATGACCTGCTGTTAAGACCGGTCAGTGATGACCTGCTGTTAAGACCGGTCAGTGATGACCTGCTGTTAAGACCGGTCAGTGATGACCTGCTGTTAAGACCAGTTGGTGATGACCTGTTAACTAACACCAGTCAGTGATGACCTGCTGTTAAGACCAGTCAGTGATGACCTGCTGTTAAGACCAGTCAGTGATGACCTGTTAACTAACACCAGTCAGTGATGACCTGCTGTTAAGACCAGTCAGTGATGACCTGCTGTTAAGACCAGTCAGTGATGACCTGCTGTTAAGACCAGTCAGTGATGACCTGCTGTTAAGACCAGTCAGTGATGACCTGTTAACTAACACCAGTCAGTGATGACCTGCTGTTAAGACCAGTCAGTGATGACCTGCTGTTAAGACCGGTCAGTGATGACCTGCTGTTAAGACCAGTCAGTGATGACCTGCTGTTAAGACCAGTCAGTGATGACCTGCTGTTAAGACCAGTTGGTGATGACCTGTTAACTAACACCAGTCAGTGATGACCTGCTGTTAAGACCAGTCAGTGATGACCTGCTGTTAAGACCAGTTGGTGATGACCTGCTGTTAAGACCAGTCAGTGATGACCTGCAGTTAAGACCAGTCAGTGATGACCTGCTGTTAAGACCAGTCAGTGATGACCTGCTGTTAAGACCAGTCAGTGATGACCAGTCAGTTAACTAACACCAGTCAGTGATGACCTGCTGTTAAGACCAGTCAGTGATGACCTGCTGTTAAGACCGGTCAGTGATGACCTGCTGTTAAGACCAGTCAGTGATGACCTGCTGTTAAGACCAGTCAGTGATGACCTGTTAACTAACACCAGTCAGTGATGACCTGCTGTTAAGACCAGTCAGTGATGACCTGTTAACTAACACCAGTCAGTGATGACCTGCTGTTAAGACCAGTCAGTGATGACCTGCTGTTAAGACCAGTTGGTGATGACCTGTTAACTAACACCAGTCAGTGATGACCTGCTGTTAAGACCAGTCAGTGATGACCTGTTAACTAACACCAGTCAGTGATGACCTGCTGTTAAGACCAGTCAGTGATGACCTGCTGTTAAGACCAGTTGGTGATGACCTGTTAACTAACACCAGTCAGTGATGACCTGCTGTTAAGACCAGTTGGTGATGACCTGCTGTTAAGACCAGTTGGTGATGGCCTGTTAACTAACACCAGTCAGTGATGACATGCTGTTAAGACCAGTCAGTGATGACCTGCTGTTAAGACCAGTCAGTGATGACCTGCTGTTAAGACCAGTTGGTGATGGCCTGTTAACTAACACCAGTCAGTGATGACATGCTGTTAAGACCAGTCAGTGATGACCTGCTGTTAAGACCAGTTGGTGATGGCCTGTTAACTAACACCAGTCAGTGATGACCTGCTGTTAAGACCGGTCAGTGATGACCTGCTGTTAAGACCAGTCAGTGATGACCTGCTGTTAAGACCGGTCAGTGATGACCTGCTGTTAAGACCGGTCAGTGATGACCTGCTGTTAAGACCGGTCAGTGATGACCTGCTGTTAAGACCGGTCAGTGATGACCTGCTGTTAAGACCAGTTGGTGATGGCCTGTTAACTAACACCAGTCAGTGATGACCTGCTGTTAAGACCAGTCAGTGATGACCTGCTGTTAAGACCGGTCAGTGATGACCTGCTGTTAAGACCGGTCAGTGATGACCTGCTGTTAAGACCGGTCAGTGATGACCTGCTGTTAAGACCGGTCAGTGATGACCTGCTGTTAAGACCGGTCAGTGATGACCTGCTGTTAAGACCAGTTGGTGATGACCTGTTAACTAACACCAGTCAGTGATGACCTGCTGTTAAGACCAGTCAGTGATGACCTGTTAACTAACACCAGTCAGTGATGACCTGCTGTTAAGACCAGTCAGTGATGACCTGCTGTTAAGACCAGTCAGTGATGACCTGCTGTTAAGACCGGTCAGTGATGACCTGCTGTTAAGACCAGTCAATGATGACCTGTTAACTAACACCAGTCAGTGATGACCTGCTGTTAAGACCAGTCAGTGATGACCTGCTGTTAAGACCGGTCAGTGATGACCTGCTGTTAAGACCAGTCAGTGATGACCTGCTGTTAAGACCAGTCAGTGATGACCTGCTGTTAAGACCAGTCAGTGATGACCTGTTAACTAACACCAGTCAGTGATGACCTGCTGTTAAGACCAGTCAGTGATGACCTGTTAACTAACACCAGTCAGTGATGACCTGCTGTTAAGACCAGTCAGTGATGACCTGTTAACTAACACCAGTCAGTGATGACCTGCTGTTAAGACCAGTTGGTGATGACCTGCTGTTAAGACCAGTTGGTGATGGCCTGTTAACTAACACCAGTCAGTGATGACATGATGTTAAGACCAGTCAGTGATGACCTGCTGTTAAGACCAGTCAGTGATGACCTGCTGTTAAGACAAGTTGGTGATGGCCTGTTAACTAACACCAGTCAGTGATGACCTGTTAACTAACACCAGTCAGTGATGACATGCTGTTAAGACCAGTCAGTGATGACCTGCTGTTAAGACCAGTCAGTGATGACCTGCTGTTAAGACCAGTTGGTGATGGCCTGTTAACTAACACCAGTCAGTGATGACCTGCTGTTAAGACCGGTCAGTGATGACCTGCTGTTAAGACCAGTTGGTGATGGCCTGTTAACTAACACCAGTCAGTGATGACCTGCTGTTAAGACCAGTCAGTGATGACCTGCTGTTAAGACCGGTCAGTGATGACCTGCTGTTAAGACCGGTCAGTGATGACCTGCTGTTAAGACCGGTCAGTGATGACCTGCTGTTAATGCACCTCATGGGTTGTTACTACGGACTATCAATAAGAATATCCATAACTGTTATCTTTCTTCACTTACCTGCAGAACTATCAGTAAGAATATCCATAACTGTTATCTTTCTTCACTCAGCTAGGAAAACCAATATGCTGTGCAAGGTGTCGACTTAACAAGGAAGCAGAATAATGGTGCTAGCTATCTATTTTAGGAAACACTTCTTTGGATGACCGGGGTCTATTAGTGCTGCTGTTATTATGGTCTCTGTAGTAATTGCTTAGTGTTTTGTTATGGACCCTTTGAAAGCATGTGAAGTGTTTATGCTGCTCTGTGGCTCTGTTGTGTTCTTTCTTCCTTATCTTAACAAGTATTTATTAGGCCCTAATTGGGGACACTGGAGACAAAGGAATCCCTTATTGTTGCGCTAATGGTGCCATCAATGGAACCGTGCTCCCACCCATCCAGGACATATACTCCACACGGTGTCTGTGGAAGGCCCGCAGCACCATCCAGGACATCTACTCCACACGGTGTCTGTGGAAGGCCCGCAGCACCATCCAGGACATCTACTCCACACGGTGTCTGTGGAAGGCCCGCAGCACCATCCAGGACATCTACTCCACACGGTGTCTGTGGAAGGCCCGCAGCACCATCCAGGACATCTACTCCACACGGTGTCTGTGGAAGGCAGCACCATCCAGGACATCTACTCCACACGGTGTCTGTGGAAGGCCCGCAGCACCATCCAGGACAACTTCTCCACACGGTGTCTGTGGAAGGCCCGCAGCACCATCCAGGACATCTACTCCACACGGTGTCTGTGGAAGGCAGCACCATCCAGGACATCTACTCCACACGGTGTCTGTGGAAGGCCCGGCACCATCCAGGACATCTGTGGAAGGCAGCACCATCCAGGACATCTACTCCACACGGTGTCTGTGGAAGGCCTGCAGCACCATCCAGGACATCTACTCCACACGGTGTCTGTGGAAGGCCTGCAGCACCATCCAGGACATCTACTCCACACGGTGTCTGTGGAAGGCCCGTAGCACCATCCAGGACATCTACTCCACACGGTGTCTGTGGAAGGCCCGCAGTATCATCAAGGACCCCAGCCACGAGTTTCTTTCTACAAGCCATCAGACTGCTGAACACTGAGCACCTGCACTGACTGTCCACACCTTAGCACATATGCACTCACTCACTCACACACACACTACACACACACACATCACAACTGCTGCTATCAGACTCTTATAATTATTACTAAGTACTGAATCATTTAAACACTTGCCCCCCAATCCCCCCTTCCCCAAAACATCTGTAAATATTGTAATATACATTATGCCTTCCTGTATTATACTTAAGAAAAAATGTACTTATATTTTATTATTTCTTATTGTTGCATTGTTGAGAAGGAATCTGCAAGTAAGTATTTTGTTGGGTGGTGAATACCATGTCTACATAAAACTAATACAACTTTAAACTAATGACCAAGAGCACAGTCTCTCAGTTGCATAGGGCAAAGGTTAACTAGCTGACTAATGAATAATGAGAATATAAAGCGGAGGTATTACGAAAGCAATAACTAGCCTACTAGGTTTACTGTACTCATTATGTCTAGGGGTCCTAGCTACATGGTCTGTAACCTGACTCATTATGTCTAGGGGTCCTAGCTACATGGTCTGTAACCTGAGTCATTATGTCTAGGGGTCCTAGCTACATGGTCTGTAACCTGAGTCATTATGTCTAGGGGTCCTAGCTACATGGTCTGTAACCTGAGTCATTATGTCTAGGGGTCCTAGCTACATGGTCTGTAACCTGAGTCATTATGTCTAGGGGTCCTAGCTACATGGTCTGTAACCTGAGTCATTATGTCTAGGGGTCCTAGCTACATGGTCTGTAACCTGAGTCATTATGTCTAGGGGTCCTAGCTACATGGTCTGTAACCTGAGTCATTATGTCTAGGGGTCCTAGCTACATGGTCTGTAACCTGAGTCATTATGTCTAGGGGTCCTAGCTACATGGTCTGTAACCTGAGTCATTATGTCTAGGGGTCCTAGCTACATGGTCTGTAACCTGAGTCATTATGTCTAGGGGTCCTAGCTACATGGTCTGTAACCTGAGTCATTATGTCTAGGGGTCCTAGCTACATGGTCTGTAACCTGACTCATTATGTCTAGGGGTCCTAGCTACATGGTCTGTAAGCTGACTCATTATGTCTAGGGGTCCTAGCTACATGGTCTGTAACCGGACTCATTATGTCTAGGGGTCCTATTTACATGGTCTATAACCTGACTCATTATGTCTAGGGGTCTTAGGCCCAGCTACATGGTCTGTAACCTGACTCATTATGTCTAGGGGCCCTAGCTACATGGTCTGTAATCAGACTCATTATGTCTAGGGGTCTTAGGCCCAGCTACATGGTCTGTAACCTGACTCATTATGTCTAGGGGTCCTAGCTACATGGTCTGTAACCTGACTCATTATGTCTAGGGGTCCTAGCTACATGGTCTGTAACCTGACTCATTATGTCTAGGGGTCCTAGCTACATGGTCTATAACCTGACTCATTATGTCTAGGGGTCTTAGGCCCAGCTACATGGTCTGTAACCTGACTCATTATGTCTAGGGGTCCTAGGCCCAGCTACATGGTCTGTAACCTGACTCATTATGTCTAGGGGTCCTAGGCCCAGCTACATGGTCTGTAACCTGACTCATTATGTCTAGGGGTCCTAGCTACATGGTCTATAACCTGACTCATTATGTCTAGGGGTCCTAGCTACATGGTCTGTAACCTGACTCATTATGTCTAGGGGTCCTAGGCCCAGCTACATGGTCTGTAACCTGACTCATTATGTCTAGGGGTCCTAGGCCCAGCTACATGGTCTGTAACCTGACTCATTATGTCTAGGGGTCCTAGCTACATGGTCTATAACCTGACTCATTATGTCTAGGGGTCTTAGGCCCAGCTACATGGTCTGTAACCTGACTCATTATGTCTAGGGGTCTTAGGCCCAGCTACATGGTCTGTAACCTGACTCATTATGTCTAGGGGTCCTAGCTACATGGTCTATAACCTGACTCATTATGTCTAGGGGTCTTAGGCCCAGCTACATGGTCTGTAACCTGACTCATTATGTCTAGGGGTCCTAGCTACATGGTCTATAACCTGACTCATTATGCCTAGGGGTCCTAGCTACATGGTCTATAACCTGACTCATTATGTCTAGGGGTCCTAGCTACATGGTCTGTAACCAGACTCATTATGTCTAGGGGTCCTAGCTACATGGTCTATAACCTGACTCATTATGTCTAGGGGTCTTAGGCCCAGCTACATGGTCTGTAACTAGACTCATTATGTCTAGGGGTCCTAGCTACATGGTCTGTAACCTGACTCATTATGTCTAGGGGTCCTAGGCCCAGCTACATGGTCTGTAACCTGACTCATTATGTCTAGGGATCCTAGCTACATGGTCTGTAACCAGACTCATTATGTCTAGGGGTCCTAGCTACATGGTCTATAACCTGACTCATTATGTCTAGGGGTCCTAGCTACATGGTCTGTAACCTGACTCATTATGTCTAGGGGTCCTAGGCCCAGCTACATGGTCTGTAACCTGACTCATTATGTCTAGGGGTCCTAGGCCCAGCTACATGGTCTGTAACCTGACTCATTATGTCTAGGGGTCCTAGGCCCAGCTACATGGTCTGTAACCTGACTCATTATGTCTAGGGGTCCTATTTACATGGTCTGTAACCTGACTCATTATGTCTAGGGGTCTTAGGCCCAGCTAACACTGTCTAGTCTGTAACCTGACTCATTATGTCTAGGGGTCCTAGCTACATGGTCTATAACCTGAC
>NW_027040031.1:0-33095 GCF_034236695.1 Oncorhynchus nerka | reverse complement strand
CGCAATCAGCATGCTGGCCAGACATCGACGTGTTGTACAGGAGGGTGTCGTTGCACTGGATGAAGTGGCTGTGTTGGATGGTTGGTTTGTACTGGCTGTGTTGGATGGTTGGTTTGTACTGGCTGTGTTGGATGGTTGGTTTGTACTGGCTGTGTTGGATGGTTGGTTTGTACTGGCTGTGTTGGATGGTTGGTTTGTACTGGCTGTGTTGGATGGTTGGTTTGTACTGGCTGTGTTGAATGGTTATTTGTACTGGCTGTGTTGGATGGTTGGTTTGTACTGGCTGTGTTGGATGGTTGGTTTTTGTACTGGCTGTGTTGGATGGTTGGTTTGTACTGGCTGTGTTGAATGGTTGGTTTGTACTGGCTGTGTTGAATGATTGGTTTGTTTGGCTGTGTTGAATGGTTGGTTTGCACTGGCTGTGTTGGATGCATTGCCTGGAGTCATTTCTCTAGCTAAAATGGCTGCATTGGATGGAGGGTCTGCTGCAGACACTGTGGAACCAGAGACAGGTATTTCATTTCAGAATAATACATTGGATTTATAAAGTGCTTTTCTAGGAACCAATGATGCTTTCCAATAGTTCAACAACACAGTGCAAGAAATTACCAACTTAATCTAAATTAAATGATATAAGGTTGTTGCATGTCTTCATAGTAGTGACTCAATATCTTTTAAAAGTGACCTGATACTCTATCGCTAGTCCATTATCGCCCCAATACACTACATGACTAAAAGTATGTGGACATTTCATGAAGCTCGCGACAAACAGTTTTTGTGCTGATGTTGCTTCCAGAGGCAGATTGGTGTTGCAACCGAGGACAGACCATTTTTAGACACGACATGCTTCAGCGCTAGGTGGTCTCGTTCTGTGTGCTTGTGTGGCTAACACTGCTGCGGCTGAGCCGTTGTTGCTCTAGCTGTTTCCACTTTACAATAACAGCACTTTACAGTTGACCGAGCCACATTGAAAGGCACTGAGCTCATCAGTAAGGGCATTCTACTGACAATGTCTGTCTATGGAGATTGCATGGCTGTGTGCTTGATTTTATACACCTGTCAGCAACAGGTGTGGCTGAAATAGCTGGAATACACTAATTTGAAGAGGTGTTCACATACCTTTGTACATAAAGTGCATTCGGAAAGTATTCAGACCCTTTCCCTCATTCCACATTTTGTTATGTTCTCAAATGGATCAAATAAAATAAAATCCTCATCAATCTACACACAATGCACCATAATGACAAAGTGAAAACAGGTCTTTAGAAATGTTTGCAAATTTATAAATCATAAAAAACCTAACCTTATTTACATAAGTATTCAGGCGCTTCGCTATGAGACTCGAAATTGTGCTCAGGTGCATCCTCTTTCCATTGATCATCCTTGAGATGTTTCTACAACTTGATTGGAGTCCACCTGGGGTAAATTAAATTGATTGGACATGATTTGGAAAGGCACATCTATATTTATTTTACTAGGCAAGTCAGTTAAGAACAAATTCTTATTTTCAATGACGGCCTAGGAACAATGGGTTGGGGAGAGAAGGGCCTTGGTCGGGGAGGTGACCAAGATCCCGATGGTCACTCTGACAGAACTCCAGAGTTCCTCTGTGAAGATGAGAGAACCTTCCAGAAGGACAACCATCTCTGCAGGTGGAGTGGCAGATTGAAGCCACTCCTCAGTAAAACGCCTGCTTGGTTTGCCAAAAGGCAACTAAAGGGCTCTCAGACCATGAGAAACAAGATTCCCTGTCTGATGAAACCAAGATTGAGCTCTTTGGCCTGAATGCCAATTGTCGCGTCTGGAGGAAACCTAGCACCATTCCTACGGTGAAGTATGGTGGTGGCAGCATCATGCTGTGGGATGTTTTCAGCGGCATGGACTGGGAGACTAGTCAGGATTGTGGGAAAGATTAACGAATCAAAGTACACAGAGATCCTTGATTAAAACTTGCTCCAGAGCTTTCAGGACCTTAGACTGCTTGGGTGAAGGTTCACCTTCCAACAGGACAACGACCCTAAGCACACAGCCAAGACAACGCAGAGTATCTTCAGGACAAGTCTCGGAATGTCCTTGAGGGCCCAGCCAGAGCCGGGACATGAACCCAATTGGAACATATCTGAAGAGACCTGAAAATAGCTGTGCAGCGATGCTCCCCATCCAACCTGACAGAGCTTGAGAGGATCTGCAGAGAAGAATGGGAGAAACTCCCCAAATACAGGTGTTCCAAGCCTGTAGCGTCATACCCAAGAAGACTCCAGGCTGTAATCGCTGCCAAAGGTGCTTCAACAAAGTACTGAGTAAAGGGTCTGAATACTTATGTAAATGTGATATTTCTTGTTTTTTTTGGGGGAGGGGGGCAAACATTTCTTAAAACCTGTTATGGGGTATTGTGTCTAGATTGATGAGAGAAAAAAACTATTTAATCCATTTTAGAATAAGGCTGTAACGTAACAAAATGTGGAAAAAGTCAAGGGGTCTGAATACTTTACGAATGTTTATAGGAACAATAAAGATGACATTCTTCTGGTGCAATTTGTGTTGTTTTAAGAAGAGTAAAATGGAGCCCAATGTCTTACCTGTTAGCAAGAGTAGAGAGAAGAGACATTTCAGCACGCTGTGGTCCATGGGTCTCATCCCTGCACGTCCTCCTGTCACAAAGCACATAGTCAGTTAGACATTGGTGCGCAGTCTTACTAGAAATGACGAGTTTCCTCCAATGAAACTGTTAGAAGAAGGACTGAAAACCAACCTTTAGATGCTTAGTGATCACCACTTGCCTTCTCCTTTCCTCTCAAGCCAAAGCCTCACCTGGGATGACCCTTATAAAGGCTGCTCTGGAACATGTGGTCACGGCAGTCTTCCATGAGAACATACACACCCCCACAAACTGTCTACATGTTATTGTGATTCTTGATATTGTACAGTGTGTGCTTGTCCATAATCCCCAAATAATGAGTTTTTAAATTAACCTCCCAGGATTCATTTCACCATCCTGTGTAAACAACAACCACAACAGACATGTAATTACTACCTTTGACTGATCAGAAGCGGATATACTGCCACCTGTCATTAAACCCTATAGATTATTAGGTTTAAAGGCCCAGTGTAGTTAAAAACGTTATTTCCCTTTTTTTTCATGCTATTTCCACGCGATGAGGTCGAAATAACACTCTGAAATTCACGAAAATATGATAATGCCCTTTTTTTTGTGTAAGATGTTTTTATAAAAATGCTTGGAATTTCATCTGGCTCAGGTGGGAAGTTTTGGGCCCAAAGCATAAGGTCACAAGGCAATCTGATGATAATGGACCAATGAACAAGAATGTTCATTGTTTATTTACATATCTTCCTAGTTCTGGTGCTGGTCCGCTCATAAGCAAGAGATTGTGCAGTGTCTTTGCACGGTCTTCCATTCAAGCAATCACTACGGCTTCCGATTTGGTTTTCATAATAATTGTCAAGAAGTTCAGTCTGAAGTTCAGAACATTTGCATATGCACAGCACACTTCTCACCAGACTGCATTGCAAAACAGGCTAGGTACACAGTGGATTCTCCTTGTATGAGCTGAAAGTTTAGAAGGACCCAGTTCTTGGTAGATTTGCAGTGGTCTGATACTCCTTCCATTTCAATATTATCGCTTGCACAGTGCTCCTTGGGATGTTTAAAGCTTGGGAAATCTTTTTGTATCCAAATCCGGCTTTAAACTTCTTCACAACAGTATCTCGGACCTGCCTGGTGTGTTCCTTGTTCTTCATGATGCTCTCTGCGCTTTTAACGGACCTCTGAGACTATCACAGTGCAGGTGCATTTATACGGAGACTTGATTACACACAGGTGGATTGTATTTATCATCATTAGTCATTTAGGTCAACATTGGATCATTCAGAGATCCTCACTGAACTTCTGGAGAGAGTTTGCTGCACTGAAAGTAAAGGGGCTGAATAATTTTGCACGCCCAATTTTTCAGTTTTTGATTTGTTAAAAAGTTTGAAATATCCAATAAATGTCGTTCCACTTCATGATTGTGTCCCACTTGTTGTTGATTCTTCACAAAAAAATACAGTTTTATATCTTTATGTTTGAAGCCTTAAATGTGGCAAAAGGTCGCAAAGTTCAAGGGGGCCGAATACTTTCGCAAGGCACTGTAGTATACAAACGGTGACTCATTGTAATATTTATCCTGATACCAGATTCAAATTGACGCGACTCTAACAATGTTTATCTGTGATATGATTCCAAAATAGTAAACCTTCTGGCTGTTAAATGCAAGAATGAATGTATAACCTTTATGATAGATCATAAGCCTTATGGAAGCTCAGGCTGGAGGTCAAGCTGGTTTGTCTTTGCTACAGGCAAACATGATCATATTATTTCACTTATGGAGTTTCAGATATACAATTATGTTAACTGTTTTCTCAAATGTTAGAGAGAAAACATTAGAATTATAAAATGTAACTTTGTCACCTTACAAACAGGTTGATATCTTGTGTCTTCACAATTCCCTTAGATTCATCATCTTACGTGCTAAAGGGTCATCTCTGAGGAAGACCTGCAGGATAAGGAGGACCGAGAGGTCATGGACTTCTTGGAGGAAGATGCTTTTGATGAGAAGCTACTTGGTGAAGACGAGGAGGAAGAGTATGAGACACACACACACACACAGGACAGACAGGTGAACATTGACTGGCAGAGAAACAGTTGAACTGGTTCATGATGCTGCTGGAAGTGGCTGCTGGAAGTGGCTGCTGTACATACCAAGCTGGTGGTGCATGTCGTAGAAATGTGCTAGCCTGGGCCCAGATCTGTGTATGCTGCCATGCTAACTCTAATGTATGATAGATGGCATGCAATGTTACCATAGCAGTTGGCTATACATCAGTGGAGGCTCCTCAGAGGAGTAAGGGGAGGACCATCCTCCGTGAATTTCATAAAAATGTAAATAGTGAAACATAAAAGTTATCATTTTAGATAGAACTATACAAAATATATTCACGTCACCGAATAATTCATTAAAATACATTATTTTGCAATGGAGGTCTACAGTAGGTTCAACAGCACTCTATAGGGCAGCACCATGCTGTACATAGATTTTTCTACTGTATTATTGACTGTATGTTTGTTTATTCCATGTGTAACTCTGTGTTGTTGTATGTCGAACTGCTGTGCTTTATCTGGGCCAGGTCGCAGTTGTAAATGAGAACTTGTTGTCAACTAGCCTACCTGGTTAAATAAAGGTGAAATAAAATGTTAAAATAAAAAAACATGGTGTAGCCGGAGGACAGCTAGGTTCTGTCTTCTTCTGGCTACATTGGCTTCAGTACAAAAACCCCTTCCATAGACTTACACAATAATTATAACAACTTCCAGAGGACTTCCTCCAACCTATCAGAGCTCTCGCAACATGAACTGACATGTCCACCCAATCAAAGGATCAGAGAATGAATCTAGTACTGAAAGCATAAGCTACAGCTAGCTAGCACTGCAGTGCATAAAATGTGGTGAGTAGTTGACTCAAAGAGAAGAAAGAGAACAGTTTTGAACATATACATTTCTTAAGAAATGGAGAAGCAAGTGAGAGAGAGAGAAACCTAGTTATATTTAGTATTTTTTCACATTCACTTAGCTAGCGAATGCAGCTAGCTAGTTTAGCCTATCAAACACCTGGCTCAAACAGAGAGGGATGCCATGTTACCTAGTTACCAAGCAATGGAAAAAGTTGAGTAGGACAGCAGGTAGATTCGAGAAGGAATTATATGATCTGGCTGCTATGAAATGTAACTGGGTTACGTGTGATCAGGACTGCATCCATTCTGCCGATTCTGTTGAAAAACATTTCTTAAATGGAAGCAAACGAGTGAAATGGGGATAAACATATCTGAATCTGTCCAACAGAAACTCTCGTTTGCAACTATTGGACTAATGATTACATCCTAGATCAGCAAATCAAATTGTATTGGTCACATACACATGGTTAGCAGATGTTATTTTGAGTGTAAGAAATGCTTGTGCTTCTAGTTCCGACAGTGAAACAATATCTAACAAGTAATATCAAACAATTCCACAACAAATCTAAGTAAGGAATGGAATAAGAACATATAAATGTATGGATGAGCAATGTCAGAGTGGCAGATGCTAAGATGCAATAGATAATATAGAATACAGTATGAGATGAGTAATGCAAGATATGTAAACATTATTAAAATGCCATTATTAAAGTGACTAGTGTTAGAGTTGCGTAAATTCAATCTGGTATCAGGAAAAATATAACAATGAGTCACCGATTTTATACTATGTATTTTTTATTAGCTAAGTAATAAATGGGAAATGCAACTTTCGTATACGGGCTCACTGTAATACCACGCAGGGCAGAACAGGGAACTGACAAGATGTATGTAAACAGTATTCTTCATACTGTGATAGACAGTTCCAACCAGTCTGTTGGCCTATCACAGTAGAGACTGGGCATGGTTTAAACTTGCTCAGCCTATTGCAGGCGCTCAGGCGGGTCCCCGCCTCTTGGCGCTTCTGTTGATAGATGTAACTGTTGCTATGAAGAACATCCATGTGCTTATGCTCCATACGTTATCTAACAAAAGACTGCTTGTTCTGCAACCCCACGCTCTGAATGTGCCCCTCCCAACTCATTGAACAGTTCCTGTCTTCATGCTACTTTTCCATCATGAGAAAGGCCCATGGCCTTGAAACTGTTAACAATGTTTCAAGTCAGCTATGTTGCATAACACATACATACATCCACACAAGCCAACAGCAGATAATATTCAATCATATGTATGGTAATGGATATAATGTAAAATACAGGATCCAACAATCCCCTTTTTCACACCCCAAGGGTGTGAACAAAAATTCAGCAATGAATCATATAACAGTTACAAAGTTTAAAATACCTTCATGTCCTCCATTCGATCCCACTATGTACTAGATTGGCTACCAGCCACCTAGGAACTTAAAACCCTCATGTCAAAAGAGAACAACAGCTCATTTAAAGACAGAATAAAATAAAATTGTGTTAAATTTAAGTCCCCCTTTGACACCCGCTAGGGTGTCACTCATTATCCTTTATTTCAGCAGTCCCAACATAGTAATAAGTTAATAGCATTTCATGAAAATAATAAAACGTTTATTATTAATAAAACATTTATTTTTTATTACAGAAAAAAAAATAGAAAAAAAAATTGACAAGTGATATATGCTTTTGTTTCCCCTTTTGACACCCATAAGGGTGTCACTTAGCAAAAACGGATAAAACGTTATTGTTTATTGACATGTAAGATATAGGATAAAACTTTGGTCATGGAAAACAGAGTAAAGCAGAGCAAAGCATTATTATAAACCATCTGGTCCTCTCAGCTACTCCTATCCTGCACCAGATGGGCACCATGCCACCCAGGGACTCCAAACCTTCACAACAGGGAGAACAAACATACTGGAAAGAACTTAACATAAAACAAAAATGTAAAACAAGGAACTGTGGTGGTGTAATATTTATTCTACTACCTCACCCACAGCATACCATGGGTCATCCTCAGTCAGTCCCATCCTCCCCTGAAAGCATGATTCAGTATCAGCATCTCCAACTGGAGCATCAACCAAAGGCATCATGCCTGAAGCCTTCACCACATCTGTAACAGACTTCTTAAAACACGGTATGATGCATGGAAACAACATTGATTCAACCAGTTTTTGCCCAGTGGGTTGTTAAGTCATGTTACCTAGCTAGCTAACAACCTGGTAATGTAGAATAGTGAAAATTAATTTCGTCTGAGGATGACAGAATTAGTGTAGGGTTCTATGACCCTACTATGATATACCATCTGACTCCATTATCATGTGAACACTATGGGCCCATTATCGTATCCAGTGGGTATTGCCAGGGTTGCAAGCCTTGCGTCACCACTCAGAATACTATAAGATGTGTGTAGGTTTACCATCAGGCAATCAATAAGAGGCTAAGGGACAAGGAGCTAATATCTTGCAATCGATGTACTAGCATTACATTATTGAGTTAACCTTAGCTCCGAGATGCACAGTTAGAGAGAGAGCATATATGCTATGTATATTGTGAATACCATTTACCATTAGACATTCCACCAAATGATAATTCAAGGAATATTACTCAAATGTGAGGACTACGGTTTGTATCTATTTGAAAGTAATCCGATTTATTACAGTTACGCAATAAGAATACAATTCGCAAATGGTACATACCAGTAATCTTCACGATAAAGAGAATACAAAATATCCTAAGTCTTAACAGCGTAGAAAAATACATAGCATAGTATTATAAAACATATCAGAATACATAGCGTAGTACTATAAAACATATCAGAATACATAGCGTAGTACTATAAAACATATCAGAATACATAGCATAGTACTATAAAACATATCAGAATACATAGCATAGTACTATAAAACATATCAAAGTTCATAGCATAGTACTATAAAACATATCAGAATACATAGCATAGTACTATAAAACATATCAAAGTTCATAGCATAGTACTATAAAACATATCAAAATTCATTGCATAGTACTATAAAACATATCAGAATACATAGCATAGTACTATAAAACATATCAAAGTTCATAGCATAGTACTATAAAACATATCAAAATTCATTGCATAGTACTATAAAACATATCAGAATACATAGCATAGTATTATAAAACATATCAAAGTTCATAGCATGGGAATGTGTTATAAAACATATCAAAATACATAGCATAGTATTATAAAACATATCAAAGTTCATAGCATAGTACTATAAAACATATCAGAATACATAGCATAGTATTATAAAACATATCAAAGTTCATAGCATAGTACTATAAAACATATCAGAATACATAGCATAGTATTATAAAACATATCAAAGTTCATAGCATAGTACTATAAAACATATCAGAATACATAGCATAGTATTATAAAACATATCAAAGTTCATAGCATAGTATTATAAAACATATCAAAGTTCATAGCATAGTACTATAAAACATATCAAAATTCATTGCATATTATTATAAAACCTACCAAAATACATAGCCCTTTATGAACTCTTGAAACAATCCAAACATGACAATTTCATTCACACAGTAACATTAATTTAGTCGATTCAAGTTTCATCAGTCTTTACATCTTATCCTGGCGTCAGTGACCCCCAGGACATCCATGGGAATGTGTTTTCATCGAGATTGCCACAGATAAGGTGTTTGACCCCTGTAATAGCCCCCAGATGGTCTGTCATTCAGACAATACCATAAATCGGGATTGAGTCATCATGCTGGGCCTCGGCACCAGCAAGTTGCTAGACGCATCTTCATCACTGACCATCATCGTTCACATTATTTTTGACTACAGTACGTTGACCAGTAGGCTATGCAGGAATTTGGATGGCACAGGAAGAATGGAAAAGGGATAGATATGCAGAGGTGTTTCAAAGGTAGGATGCATAGTCCTAATCAATTTCATTCTTAGCTCAAACATATTGAAATAAATATTGTTAAATCTCTACTGAAGAATATTTGACACACATACTTGATATTTATTTAAATATCATTGTTAAATGGTTTAATAAATAATTTAATGCCAGAATTCTAAATGGTTGATCTCACATTGAGAACCAAAGGAGAAAAATAAAATGATGAATGAGTAAACAATGAGGACGGTGAGATAGATACAGAAACAGATCAAGTCCACTTTGTTGGCAAAGTGATGGTGTATAGCATTTTTCTGGTCTTGTGCAGCCATTTTGTTGAGAAACTTCACCACCTTCTGGAAGGCTGTATTCTTCTCTTCCTCTGAGACTTTAATATCAGACTTGGATTCTAGACAAAGTAAATGAGAGGAAAAAAGGATTACATGATTAACATAACATTATTATTTTTGTGGACATGCGAGAAATATGCTGGGTAAGACGTCAACTGCAGCTAGAATGTAAGAATGGTTGTGCATTAACAAAATACATAAAGACTTGTTTATCGTGATGATTACATTTTTTAACCCTAAAGTGGCCAATTTATTTTGCCCCTAAAAGTGCCAACAGGTGTCATATTTGACCAAAATTGGAAAATGATGGCAAAAAAACCTCTCAAACAGTAATACTGTCAGTAAATGGTTTAAGTAAATGGTTTAAATTCCCCTATAAGCATATATTTAAATGGGGTACCCATAATGTAGACTGGTTGCAATAAAGTCATTATGACATCATGGTCAGGTTATAAATGGTTGCATAAAGACAAGGGTAAAGACATAAAGACTAGGTAGCCTAGTGGTTAGAGCGTTGGACTAGGAACCGAAGGTTGCAAGTTCAAACCCCGAGCTGACAAGGTACAAATCTGTTGTTCTGCCCCAAACAGGCAGTTAACCCACTGTTCCTAGGCCGTCATTGTAAATAAGAATTTGTTCTTAATTAACTGACTTGCCTAGTTAAATAAAGGTAAAATAAAAAAATAAAGACTAGGTAAAGACATACAGACTAGGTAAAGACATAAAGACTAGGTAAAGACATACAGACTAGGATAAAGACATACAGACTAGGTAAAGACATACAGACTAGGGTAAAGACATAAAGACTAGGGTAAAGACATAAAGACTAGGGTAAAGACATACAGACTAGGGTAAAGACATACAGACTAGGATAAAGACATAAAGACTAGGGTAAAGACAAAGACTAGGGCTGTCAACAATTAACTGGGGGGGAAATACATTCCAAAGTGAGCTGTAGTTTTAGGATTTTTAAATACAAAGAAACATTAAGAATATTGACATCTTGATTCTGTCTAATGTAACATTATTTCATCTCAATGTCCACTTATTTTTACATGGTATTGTACATTTTTATGTATAGATTATGTATTTGATGTTTTCAGTGTATTCAACACTTTCACACAATGCGATTAATAGTAAATAAATAAAATATTGTGCACTAAAATGATAACGTTAACTGATTAACTCTGGCAGCCCTAATAAGGAGGGTTGGTAACGTCTTCTTTGGCAACCAGATAAAAATATATCTTGCTCTGTGGATAACTGAGATGACAGAAGAATGAAAATGTTTACCCTCTTCATTGTCTGTGTCTTTAAGCAGTGAGTCTTTGGACTTGGAGAGGCTGCAGGGCCAGAGAGTGCCACACTTAGCCAGGCGTGTGAGCACCATAGACTGCAACGTGCTCAACACCAGGATGACCAAACAGAAACAGAAGTGCTTTCCTATGGAGAACAACGAGAGAGATGTGTGAGTGTTATATGGTGGCAGAGAGGTCCTGTATACATGAAACCGACATCAGTGTGCTGCTACCAGTATATCTTTCTTTACTGTCCCTGTAACATACCGAGCTGGAAATAGTGAAACTCTGCACCCAACGGATCACTAGGATCACTGTTGCTGTTCAGGATCACTGCTCGCAAACACACATCAGCCGTCCACCTTGACAACCGTACCAAACAATTGAGCTATAGAAAATATCAAATTTGATAGCTCCTTGGCAACATTTCAAGCTAGCTGTGGAGTGAGCTTTCTGCACATTCTTAAAGGACGGCTGAACTTCCTGATTTGGCCTCGTTTTAGATTTGTCTCATTATGAAATGCTAGCGGTCGTGATTGAAGCCAAACAAAAGTTGTCTTTGGGTTGTGGTTTCACCCCACCTGAGTGACTCGCCATCTCAAGATGATCATCTATGTCAGTTCTGTGTGAAGGCTAAAGTAGAAAAGAGGTGGCGAATAGAAACTCTTATTGACCACATGTTTTGCCAAACTGGGGGGAGCTGGCTAGCCTGTCTAACCTTAGGCTAGCCTGTCTAACCTTAGGCTAGCACATAGTTCTCTGTCAAATCAAAAGTAAGCCAAGATGGCAAGAACCAGTGTCTGGAATGTTTCATGTGATACTCGTTCTACATAACCTTGCTGCGAATGTACCTTGCAACATAGTTTCAAAGCTTCATCATGTGATGTAAATACATGTTACCGTGGAAACGATATCAACTACTGTGAGTTGAATGCCCGCGGTCTTCAGTCAGCTCAGCGGTCCTACAACACATTGTGTTTTGTGACAAAACTGCACATTTTAGAGTGGCCTTTTATTGTCCCCCATCACAAGGTGCACCTGTGGAATTATGTTGTTTAATCAGCTTCTTTATATGCCACACCTGTCAGGTGGATGGATTATCTTGGCAAAGGAGAAATGCTCACTAACAGGGATGTAAACAAATGTGTGCATAAAATTTGAGAGAAATAAGCTTTTTGTGCATATGGAACGTTTCTGGGATCTTTTATTTCAGCTCATGAAACATGGGACCAACACTTTACATGTTGCGTTTTATATTTTTGTTCAGTATAGAACATCACCGGTTGTACTGTGCATGCCTGGCAGTGCGTTTATGAACTTGAGATAACGTCATTAGATACTGTAGATATCAGCATATCGCCACATCTCCCCCTGAAGCAAGACGGCTGATCCCATAATGGTCTGAGACGAGCCACCCGGACAGCTGATGAAACTGTGGGTTTGCACAACCGAAGAATTTCTGCACAAGCTGTCAGAACCAGTCTCAGGGAAGCGCATCTGCCTGCTCGTTGTCTTTACCAGGGTCTTAACCTGATGGGCGTCGTAACAGACTTCATAGGGAAAATCCTATACCTTCGATGGCCACTGGCACACTGGAGAAGTGTGCTCTTCATGGATTAATCCTGGTTTCAGCTGTACCAGGCAGATGGCAGACAGCGTGTTTGGCGTTGTGTGGGTGAGCGGTTTGAAACGTTGTGAACAGAGTGTCCCATAGTGGAGGTGGGGTTATGGTATGGGCAGTCATAAGCTACAGACAACAAACACAATTGCATTTTATCGATGGTAATTTGAAATCAGAGTTACCGTGACGAGATCCTGAGGCCCATTGTCGTGCCATTCATCCGCCATCACCATGTTTCAGAATGATAATGCACGGCCCCATGTCGCAAGAATCTGTACTCAATTCCTGGAAGCTGAACATTTCCCAGTTCTTCCATGGCCTGCAAACTCACCAGACATGGCACCCATTGAGCATGTTTGGGATGCTCTGGATCAACGTGTGTTCCAACAGCATGTTCCAGTTCCCGCCAATATCCAGCAACTTTGCACAACCATTGAAGAGGAGTGGGACAAAAATTCCACAGGCCACAAGCAACAGCCTGGTCATCTCTATGTGAAGGAGTGTCGCACTGCATGAGGCAAATAGTGGTCACACCAGATACTGACTGGTTTTCTGATCCAAGTATCTGTGACCAACAGATGCATATCTGTATTCCCAGTCATGTAAATTCCATAGATTAGGGCCTAATGAATTTATTTCAATTGACTGATTTCATGCAAAACATGCAAAACAAACTTGCCCACTCTTCCACAAACAACCTGGGCAAAAGGGACATGAATTGATGACATGATTGGAATCCAAACCCAACCTTAATTTACGCTGTGACACACTTAGGTACCAAATTCAGTTTTGGAAGAGGCTGATTTTATGACAAAAATGTCCCTTTTTACACTTTGTAGTCAATTTTTACAATAGAATAAATGTTTCTGATTGGCCGTTTACAAAAGGAATGTTTAGCTTTTTTGGCGCAGTCGCTCTAACTCCGATACATACACACACCGTTTATAACAAAATGCTGTTTCATTCTGGTGCATTACACACAGGATACTCACGGATGATGGGGCTGCACTGGCCTCCTCCAGGCAGAAGGTCCTTGAGGATGTTGAGGAACATGATAAAGCTGAGAACCAGTTTAACCTTGAAGGGGATGCGCTTGCT
Source organism: Oncorhynchus nerka (assembly GCF_034236695.1). Lineage (NCBI taxonomy): Eukaryota > Metazoa > Chordata > Actinopteri > Salmoniformes > Salmonidae > Oncorhynchus > Oncorhynchus nerka. The sequence continues at coordinate 19,286 of NW_027040031.1, read as the reverse complement.
CTCTCCCAGCGGCAGGGCGAAGCTGCCCACATCAGCCAAGATGATTAGTATACTGGGCAGGACCAGGGACAGAAACGGGTTTTCGGACCGCATTTTCAGCAATACCTGTGAAGACAGACAGATAAGCCGGCTAAGGAGTATTGGTGTCTCTGGGGTGTCTTTGGCCTGGTTTGCTAACTACCTCAGAGTGCAGTGTTTAAAGTCAGAAAATCTGCTGTCTCAGCTACTGCCTGTCACCAAGGGAGTACCCCAAGTCTCAATCCTAGGCCCCACACTCTTTTGCAATTTGCATCAACATAGCTCAGGCAGTAGGAAGCTCTCTCATCCATTTATATGCAGATAATAGTCTTATAGTCAGCTGGCCCCTTCCAGGAGTTTGTGTTAAATGCTCTACAACAAAGCTTTCTTAGTGTCCAGCAAGCTTTCTCTACCCTTAACCTTGTTCTGAATACCTTCAAAACAAAGGTCATGTGGTTTGGTAAGAAGAATGCCCCTCTCCCCACAGGTGGGTTTACTACCTCTGAGCTCTGAGGGGTTAAGGCTTGAGGTAGTCACCTCATACAAGCATTTGGGAGTATGGCTAGACGGTACACTGTCCTTCTCTCAGCACATATCAAAGCTGCAGGCTAAAGTTAAATCTAGACTTGGTTTCTTCTACCGTAATCACTCTTTCACCCCAGCTGCCAAACTAACCCTGATTCAGATGACCATCCTACCCATGCTAGATTACAGAGACATCATTTATAGATCGGTAGGTAAGGGTTCTCTCGAGCGGCTAGATGTTCTTTACCATTCGGCCATCAGATTTGCCTTATAGGACACATCACTGTGCTCTATACTCCTCTGTAAACTGGTCATCTCTGTATACCCATGGCAAGACCCACTGGTTGATGCTTATTTATAAAAACCCTCTTAGGCCTCACACCCCCCTATCTGAGATATCTACTGCAGCCCTCATCCTCCACATACAACACCTGTTCTGCCAGTCACATTCTGTTAAAGGTCCCCAAAGCACACACATCCCTGGGTCGCTTGTCTTTTCAGTTCCCTGCAACTAGTGACCGAACGAGCTGCAACAATCACTCAAACTGGACAGTTTTATCTCAATCTCTTCATTCAAAGACTCAATCATGGACACTCTTACTGACAGTTGTGGCTGCTTTGCATGATGTATTGTTGTCTGTACCTTCTTGCCCTTTGTGCTGTTGTCTGTGCCCAATAATGTTTGTACCATGTTTTGTGCTGCTACCATGCTGTGTTGTCATGCGTTGCTACCATGTTGTTGTCATGTTGTGTTGATACCATGTTGTGTTGCTACCATGATGTTGTGTTGCTACCATGCTGTGTTGTCATGTGTGCTACCATGTTGTTGTCATGTTGTGTTGCTACCATGCTGTGTTGCTACCATGTTGTTGTCATGTTGTGTTGCTACCATGCTGTGTTGTCATGTGTTGCTGGCTTGCTATGTTTTTGTCTTAGGTCTCTCTATATGTAGTGTTGTGTTTTTGACCTAATATATATATATTATTTATTTATTTTATCCCAGGCCCCGTCCCCGCAGGAGGCCTTTTGCCTTTTGGTAGGCCGTCATTGTAAATAAGAATTTGTTCTAAACTGACTTACCTAGTTAAATAAAGTTTAAATAAATCAAATAAAAAGCCAGGCAGAAATAATTTGTTTTGAATAAGTGTATTGTCTTTTGAGTGTAAATGTTTAAGCTTTGCCCATAAAAATAAGAGTAAGGTATCTTTACATGTCCCACATAAATAAAATACAACTGAAATCACCAGGAGCTCTCACTAACCCATAGATAAAGATACTTTACTCTACATGTCACATAAACTACTGAAATCACCAGGAACACTCACTAACCCATAGATAAAGATAGTTTACATATCACATAAACTACTGAAATCACCAGGAACACTCACTAACCCATAGATAGTTGCGATCATCTCTGCCTCCTTTAGCCTTGAGTTCCACCTCCTCGGTTAGCCAGTCCCCACAGTTTGCACTAGTTGTGCTCACTTTCCCAAAGTCCAGGAACATGCCACATCCTGGAAAAGCAGATATTTGATACCAGTTCTCTCACTCAAAGCTCATACCATAGTTTATAACAAAAAAAATGTTTTATATCAATAGGCATTAGGGGTGTAACGGTCCACAACATATTTGCTTTCGTTCATTCCTTGATTTTAGGCTCTTTGTTCGGTTTTAGCTTGGTTCTCAGGAGGGGATGGAAAAACTACCACAAATAAAAAAAATGATTTAGTAAAATTGACATTGACAGTTGCATGATTTCCCCTTTCACTCGCATAGACTTTTTGTTAGCGGTGGCTAAAGTTTGTAGTGGCTGTTCAGAGAAAACCGAACCATGGATTACAGTTTCTCCTTGCCCATACTACTTTAGGGTGAGGAACCATCTAACATCAAGTTGTAAATCCAGAACTTCCGCTTTGAGGCTAGGCGAAAGCTTACCATTTACCCACACATTTGTCTATTTCACGCCACCGCCTTGAACTAGGCTATACAACGAATTAGAGCTTGCATTTGTTATGTTGTTAATATAATTATGATTTGTTATTAACTTATGAATTAACTTATTTAATTTGGGAGATAACTTTAGTTAAAGATGGAATCTTTAGGGGACAACAAAAAGTTTAAGGTCTTTGATAGGCGGTTGCGAATTTGTTACAGGAAATAATCATTGCCATCTGATGAGGTTAGCATGTGGATAAATCTGCCAGGTTGTCATGGGAACAGTTAACATACAGCCTTTGATCACATGCAACTACATCAACAATTTTAATTGTCTGATGCTTAAACTTTAACATTTTTTTAACGTTCTTAAGTATGGCCCCACTGTGTCCAGCCCACTAACAAGCACCAAATGAAATGCTAGACAGTCAGGATGCATAGAAAATTCCAAAGATGACAAACTAAAATGCATTATATACTAAATTGCATTAGGCTATACAGACAACTATTTTTTTGGTTTGTTGTTTTTGGTTAGTAAGAGCTTTGGTAAATAATGGTGTGCAAGAGCCATTTAGCAGACAAAATTAGGTTTGAAATGATGCACTTACCACTAATTGCCCACACATTCAGGGCGATGGCACAGAAATCTGAAGCGAAGGGTAGTTGTACAGATTGACTTCACAGCCCACCACAGTGTTCATGATGACCATGTGCTCTATAGTCCCGTTGCTGTGCACCAGCAAGTCCTTGTTGCTGTGCTTCATCGTTGTTTGCACTCTTTAGACATGAGAGGTTGAGGACAGACAACTGAGGATTGATCTACTAAAACTGTCACACCTAAACATTTGGCCACATTAAAACATATTAGTACTGTCTCTAATTCTGTCCATGTTTCACTCGCTATTTAGAAGATTACACATAAATTGACTTATAAAATCTAAATAAAAAATTATAATGAAACATAATATAAGTTATTGTATTGTGTTGTAAGTGGACTCACCCATTAGTCACATGGAGTTCAGGAGTCCAGATTTTGCTGACAGGCAGGACCACCATATCATGATGATAGACTGATGTGTTCCATGATAAATCAGGGTCTTCCCAAGACTGTAGTGTATAATCATAATGAGTGGTATTACAAAATGGCACATTTACTTGAATGTCTCCCTGAATGTTTTGTGCCTCTACACTCTTAGAATAAGGGGTTCCAAAAGGGATCTTCAGCTGTCCTCATAGGAAAACTCTTTTTGGTTCCAGGTCAAACCCTCTGTGGAAAGGATTCTACATTGAACCCAAAAGGGATCTTCAGCTGTCCTCATAGGAAAACTCTTTTTGGTTCCAGGTCAAACCCTCTGTGGAAAGGATTCTACATTGAACCCAAATGGTTCTACCTGGAATCAAATAGGGTTCTTCAAAAGGTTCTCCTATGAAGACAGCCGGAGAACCATTTTAGGTTACAGCACCTTTTTTTTTTTCCTAAGAGTGTACTTACCAGCGGGACTTCCAGACGACTCTCGAAGCGGAGGTTTTTTGTGTCCTTATTAGGAAGAGGATAATTCATCACATAGTGATAGAAATGTCAATATGTTATCTCTGAAACTCATCACATTGTAGAAAACTCAATGGAAAGGAAAGGGACTTACGACAGACAGAGTTTCGTACACTATTGACGGCACACGGATAATTGAGATGCACCGTGGAGACTGTGGCTGACTCCGAGCTTCTTTCGCAATCAGCATGTTGGCCAGACATCGACGGGTCAAACAGGATGGTGTGGTTGCACTGGATGAAGTGGCTGTGTTGGCTGGTTGGGATGCACTGGCTGTATTAGACAGTGGTTGGATAGTAGTAATTGCTGCGTTGGATAGAGTGCCTGATGCAGACACTGTGGAACCAGAGACGGGTATTTAATTTCAGAATATAATATTGGATTTATATAGCGCTTTTCTAGGAACCAAAGAGGCTTTTCAATAGTTCAACACAGTACAATAAATTACTTACACAGTCTAAATGAAATGGGATAAGGTTGTTGCATGTCTTCAAAGTAGTGACTCACTGTGAAAAGTGATCATGCTCTCTATATATTGCACTGTATCTAAACCTGATACTCTTATCACTAGTCCATTATCAGTTACGTTCTGAGAACCATATGTTTTATGAGCTTGGTAAGTGCTTGATTGTCCTGTGGTTATTTAGCATACAACCTTCCCACAACTTTTCTGGGAATGGTGCAGGATAGTTGCTTGGATTTGGAACGTTCTGAGAAAGTAATACAATTTTTTTTTTAAATACAAGAAAACGTTCTATAAAAAAACACAAGAAAATTGTTGTAATGGAGAATGTTTGAAGACTGTTATGTAAAAACATATAGATTTTGTTCTCAGCATCAACAACTCTGTCCTCTACCTTGTAAAGTGTGTTCAGGTGGGTTGGTCGCGCCCACTAATTGGCCACACCTGATCTTAATGAGTGCTTGTTACCTTTGAAATGGGGTCTGTTATGTGAGTAAAAAAGATGTGCATCCTCATCCCAAGAATAATTTATTTTTGTTTTTGTCTATTTTCAATGGATAAAGCTAAGAACATGAACAACTTCATAGTTCAGAACAATATAACAATATAAAAGAAAATTAAACGCAATTAGACGCAATATTACTCCCTAAAAATACAACCATATGGAACAATCATTGAATAGCTTTTCAGAATTCTCCGATAAATTGGTCCATATGAAAATCTAAAAGAATGGAAACCATAAAATTATTTGATTTGATGAAATGACTTGGTAACAGGAAACATATTTATTTCCATGACAGAATTAAAACGCAATTTTGGACTGACCAATGTAGATATTTTCAAATACCTGCAACTTAAAAGTTACATATCACGAAATTTAGATTTGAAATCTTTTGGACATCAGAGCAACCCTGAGGAAATCTATATGAGTCAAAAAATGATGTTCGTATGATATAAGATATACAAAACCTTGACGAGAGCATATCCAACTGTCAATCTCTTACAATATATATATAAACTATTGGAACCGAGGCTTAAAAATAACTGATGTTGGCACAAGATAGAGGGAATGTATGAGCTTAATTAACAAAATTACAGTTAATGAAAATGTATGCTTAATCCAGTATAAACTAAAGTATAGAATTTATTATACAAGAGAAAAATTACACAAATTCAGTCATGTCTTAAATGTAAAACTAACAATGACTCGATAATCCATGCTCTCTGGGAATGTTATAAAGTCCAAAAGTTGTGGACGGAGCTAGAAAGTTGGCTGTCAGAGGCATTAATGTAAATGTACTTTTAATCTGTCTGTCTGCATATTTAATCAAATACATTCGATATTATAATAAAAAATGTTCAAGGAACCAGAGTAAAACGTTATCAGAACCTTCCTGAAACCTACAAATAAATGTTCTCAGAACAGATAACATTTTCACTTCTGCTCTCAGAATGTTTAAAAAACGTTCAGTTTTACCAGTCAGTCCCACAACCAATGTAAAACCAAAAACATACGTTCCCGCAACTTCCAAGGAACCAAATGTGCTAGCTGGGTTATATTTATTTGATTTTTCATTGGACATGTTTCTTTTTCATGACTTTAATAATATCATCTGTTTCTGACAAGAAATTAAAATGAATATTGCAGTTTGGAATCGCATATAATTAGTGTTTTACACTCTTTACTTCATATCTGCCAATAGGAACAAAGATTACATTATTCTAGCACAATTCGCGCCTGTTTTAAGAAGAGTAAAATGGAGCCCAATATCTTACCTGTTAGCAAGAATAGGGAGAAGAGACAACATTTCAGCACACTGTGGTCCATGGGTCTCATCCCTGCACGTCCTCCTGTCACAAAGCACATACTGTAGAGTCAGCACACACAGTCTTAGTATAAATTAAGACAAGTTTCCTCTAATGAAACTGTTAGAAGGACTGAAAACCAACCTTTAGATGCTTAGTGATCACCGCTTGCCTTCTCCTTTCCTCTCAAGCCAAAGCCTCACCAGGAATAACCCTTATAAAGGCTGCTCTGGAACATGTGGTCACGGCAGTCTTCCATGAGAACATACACCCCCCCCCCCCCCCACAAACTGTCTACATTACAATATTATCCTCGATATTGTACAGGATGTGTTTGGCCATAATCCCCAAATAATGAGTTTTTAAATGTACCTCCCAGGATTTATTTCACCATCTTGTGTAAACAACAACCCACAACAGACAGGTAATTACTAATTACTGTGACTAGGCAGAAGTGGATATACTGCACCTCCACCTGCCTCTAAACCCTGTAGTTGGCTATATGTTTCACTGGACCTCAATAGGACCGTAGGCTGTTATCATATTGTTGAGCATACAGACTTCATACAGACAATAATACAAAAGGGATTGAGTTGGTTTATTTGAAATGTCATCATGCATGGGCACCAGACAGCATTGTGGTTTCAGTGGTGCTGTCTCCTCTCTGGGTAATGGAGAAAGGTTGCTATCTCCTCACTAGTGGTTCATGAAGCAGCTTGTTTTGACAGCTGGTTGTGGACTAGTAACCTGTAACTTAACCATTTAGTGTGAACATTTACGGCAGGATCCATTCAGAATCAGCAAATGACTTAAGGTGAGTGTTTCACAAAATATGTTTTGACCAAGACCGTGGTCTGAGACAATTAGGACTTGTGGATGTGTATGTACAGTACCAGTTAAACATTTGGACTCATTCAAGGGTTTTCTTAATTTTGACTATTGTCTACATTGTCAGAGGAAGGCCCTAAAAATTGTCATAGTCATAGACTGTTCTCTCTACTACCGCATGGCAAGTGGTACCGGAGTGCCAAGTCTAGGACAAAAAGGCTTCTCAACAGTTTTTACCCCCAAGCCATAAGCCTCCTGAACAGGTAACCAAATGGTTACCCAAACTATTTGCATTGTGTGCCCCCCCCTCCCAACCACTCTTTTACACTGCTGCTACTCTCTGTTTATCATATATGCAAAGTCACTTCAACTATACATTCATGTACATACTACCTCAATTAGCCCGACCAACCAGTGCTCCCGCACATTGGCTACCTGGGCTATCTGCATTGTGTTCCACCACCACCTCTTTTACACTACTGCTACTCTCTGTTTATCATATATGCATAGTCACTTTAACCATACAGGTACATACTACCTCAATCAGCCTGACTAACTGGTGTCTGTATATTGCCTTGCTACTGTTATTTTCAAATGTCTTTTTACTGTTTTATTTCCACACACACACCTTTTTTTCACACTATTGGTTAGAGCCCATAAGTAAGCATTTCACTGTTGTATTCGGGACACGTGACAAATAAACTTTGATTTGTAGAATAATACTGAAGGCATCAAAACTATGAAATACAACATATGGAATCATGTAGTAAACAAACTATTTAAATCAATCAAAATATATTTTATATTTGCAGTTCTTCAAAGTAGCCACCCTTTGAGTTGATGACAGCTTTGCACGCTATTGGCATTCTCTCAACCAGCTTCATGAGGTAGTCACCTGGAATTTCAATTAACAGGTGTGCCTTGTTAAAGGTTAATCTGTTGAATTTCTTTCCTTCTTAATGCTTAATAGAGATGAAGTGCAGATCCAGCGAAGCTTGGATGAGTTGTAGGAAACCAGTTGTGGAGGCTGAAGTTGGAGTGAGCTGGGTTGGGACAGGGTAAACAGGTCTGGAGGGGAATCCAAGGAAGTGATGAGTTGAATCCAGAACAGGGTAGCGAGATGTGGAACAGGAGACAGGAACCAGAGTTAAAGCGGCAAAACTGCAGTGAGAAGAGAAACAGTGTCAGGCAAGGAAATAGGCACAGCAGGATACAGGATCTTAAATCACAACAAATAGCTAGACGCGTGACCAACTGAACAGAGACTACAATCTGGCAGAGTGGAAGTGGCAGGATTGAGTATTTGTAGAGGTCTTGATTATGGAACGGGTTGCAGCTGGTGGGGAACTGCTCTGAGTCTAGCACACCTGTCTCCAACCACACAATCACACACAGAGAGAAAAGAAGAGGGAGAGGGAGAGGACTGGGGGAAAGGCTGCAGGTCAAGGAGACACCGGTTGTCCACTATAGGGTGTAGCAGGAGCAGATGTGACAGTATCATTCTGTGTGCTGCGTTCCACTGGGTATATTAAGCCATCGAAGTCCTCCGGGGTGAAATGAGCAACGCATACAGTAGACGTGAGCACGGTTCCCTTACTGCAATATATTCGCTTCAACCCGACAAACCGGTCCCACTTCAAAACTAGCTTCTCATTTTTGTGCCACAAATGAGTCATAACCCTGACCTGACCTGAATCAGTCAGAGGTGTCCAGCACACTGCCAAATACAGTACAAATTGGTTGGGCCTGAACCATCCCCTCTCCAGGCCAGTTCCTCTGAAGCTATTGCTACTGAAATACCACTGTTACACTTACAGTAGTAGATGTGTCAGGGTTTGGGCAGAGATAAACTCAACTCACTTGGTATATCCTCTCTGACCAATTTTATAAACAAATATAAAACAAATATTGTAAATGGATTGATTAATCAGGGCCTTGTGCTGAGCAGTGCTTTACAGGAATGACAATTAGCTTTCCATGTGTACACTAAATGGTGAGGAAACCTAATCGGTTTGATTATTCAAGATCAAACCCAGCGTCTTATTTACACTTGGGTCATTCTTGAATTACAGTGGCATTTGGGTCCCTTCCATGAAAAACACTTTAAAATGACAAATAGTTACACATCATAAATGTTTTTGTTTATATCAAACTGTTTATGAAGTACCTAATGCAAGTCCTTTATACTGCACAACTGTATGTGTATGCATTGTTTTAAAAGCTCAGGGTCTGCAAATATCCTTGTTCCAGTATTGATGTGTTGAGTTGTAGTGATGTTCTGGGGATTTAGAGATATCTCTTATTTGTTATGCTAGACAGTCAACTAAAGTATTTAATATATTGTATAGATCAATAAAAAATGAAAGAAGGCTATTAAAAAAACATTATTTTTACTAGAATAATGTGTATCCCTCAGTTTTATGTCATTGGTGCTACTGCCTTGAAAATTCCCAAAGATACAGTGTAGAAGGACCTTGTTCATTCTCACCAGTGGCAGACTGTTATCAGGGGAGGGGTCTATATTACATATCATTATTAGTTCACCATTTTAGTATGTCATTCATGTGGTGGGTCTTAACACTAAGTTTCACATGATGTTGGACCATTTAAAGGAAATAACATGGTGAGCAATATTCACATGATGTTGGTCCATTTAAAGGAAATTACATGGTGAGCAATATTCACATGATGTTGGTCCATTTAAAGGAAGGGAAATAACATGGTGAGCAATATTCACATGATGTTGGTCCATTTAAAGGAAGGGAAATAACATGGTGAGCAATATTCACATGATGTTGGTCCATTTAAAGGAAATAACATGGTGAGCAATATTCACATGATGTTGGTCCATTTAAAGGAAATAACATGGTGAGCAATATTCACATGATGTTGGTCCATTTAAAGGAAATTACATGGTGAGCAATATTCACATGATGTTGGTCCATTTAAAGGAAGGGAAATAACATGGTGAGCAATATTCACATGATGTTGGTCCATTTAAAGGAAGGGAAATAACATGGTGAGCAATATTCACATGATGTTGGTCCATTTAAAGGAAATAACATGGTGAGCAATATTCACATGATGTTGGTCCATTTAAAGGAAATAACATGGTGAGCAATATTCACATGATGTTGGTCCATTTAAAGGAAGGGAAATAACATGGTGAGCAATATTCACATGATGTTGGTCCATTTAAAGGAAATAACATGGTGAGCAATATTCACATGATGTTGGTCCCTTTAAAGGAAAGGAAATAACATGGTGAGCAATATTCACATGATGTTGGTCCATTTAAAGGAAGGGAAATAACATGGTGAGCAATATTCACATGATGTTGGTCCATTTAAAGGAAATAACATGGTGAGCAATATTCACATGATGTTGGTCCATTTAAAGGAAGGGAAATAACATGGTGAGCAATATTCACATGATGTTGGTCCATTTAAAGGAAATAACATGGTGAGCAATATTCACATGATGTTGGTCAATTTAAAGGAAATTACATGGTGAGCAATATTCACATGATGTTGGTCCATTTAAAGGAAATAACATGGTGAGCAATATTCACATGATGTTGGTCCATTTAAAGGAAATAACATGGTGAGCAATATTCACATGATGTTGGTCCATTTAAAGGAAGGGAGATAACATGGTGAGCAATATTCACATGATGTTGGTCCATTTAAAGGAAATAACATGGTGAGCAATATTCACATGATGTTGGTCCCTTTAAAGGAAAGGAAATAACATGGTGAGCAATATTCACATGATGTTGGTCCATTTAAAGGAAGGGAAATAACATGGTGAGCAATATTCACATGATGTTGGTCCATTTAAAGGAAATAACATGGTGAGCAATATTCACATGATGTTGGTCCATTTAAAGGAAATAACATGGTGAGCAATATTCACATGATGTTGGTCCATTTAAAGGAAGGGAAATAACATGGTGAGCAATATTCACATGATGTTGGTCCATTTAAAGGAAATAACATGGTGAGCAATATTCACATGATGTTGGTCCCTTTAAAGGAAAGGAAATAACATGGTGAGCAATATTCACATGATGTTGGTCCATTTAAAGGAAATAACATGGTGAGCAATATTCACATGATGTTGGTCCATTTAAAGGAAATAACATGGTGAGCAATATTCACATGATGTTGGTCCCTTTAAAGGAAAGGAAATAACATGGTGAGCAATATTCACATGATGTTGGTCCATTTAAAGGAAGGGAAATAACATGGTGAGCAATATTCACATGATGTTGGTCCATTTAAAGGAAATAACATGGTGAGCAATATTCACATGATGTTGGTCCATTTAAAGGAAATAACATGGTGAGCAATATTCACATGATGTTGGTCCATTTAAAGGAAGGGAAATAACATGGTGAGCAATATTCACATGATGTTGGTCCCTTTAAAGGAAGGGAAATAACATGGTGAGCAATATTCACATGATGTTGGTCCATTTAAAGGAAATAACATGGTGAGCAATATTCACATGATGTTGGTCCATTTAAAGGAAATAACATGGTGAGCAATATTCACATGATGTTGGTCCATTTAAAGGAAATAACATGGTGAGCAATATTCACATGATGTTGGTCCATTTAAAGGAAATAACATGGTGAGCAATGTTCACATGATGTTGGTCCATTTAAAGGAAATAACATGGTGAGCAATGTTCACATGATGTTGGTCCATTTAAAGGAAATAACATGGTGAGCAATATTCACATGATGTTGGTCCATTTAAAGGACATAACATGGTGAGCAATATTCACATGATGTTGGTCCATTTAAAGGAAATAACATGGTGAGCAATATTCACATGATGTTGGTCCATTTAAAGGAAATAACATGGTGAGCAATGTTCACATGATGTTGGTCCATTTAAAGGAAATAACATGGTGAGCAATGTTCACATGATGTTGGTCCATTTAAAGGAAATAACATGGTGAGCAATGTTCACATGATGTTGGTCCATTTAAAGGAAATAACATGGTGAGCAATGTTCACATGATGTTGGTCCATTTAAAGGAAATAACATGGTGAGCAATATTCACATGATGTTGGTCCATTTAAAGGAAATAACATGGTGAGCAATGTTCACATGATGTTGGTCCATTTAAAGGAAATAACATGGTGAGCAATATTCACATGATGTTGGTCCATTTAAAGGAAATAACACGGTGAGCAATATTCATAATCTTAGTAAATGATTTTGAAAGGATTGATGACCTGGTGTACTACTCCTACTGTTGGCACAGTTATCATAATGGTAAAATAATTATTAAAAGTCATCATATGAGTTGATTTAAAATGGGAAGATGTACCCAAATACATTTTAAATCAAAAAGAATCTAGAGAAATGAAGTGCCACCATAATTCAAGAACTATCACCTTTAGAGATGTGTTAATTCAGGACTCAGATGTGTTAATTCAGGACTCAGATGTGTTAATTCAGGACTCAGATGTGTTAATTCAGGACTCCGATGTGTTAATTCAGGACTCAGATGTGTTAATTCAGGACTCCGATATGTTAATTCAGGACTCAGATGTGTTCATTCAGGACTCAGATGTGTTCATTCAGGACTCAGATGTGTTCATTCAGGACTCAGATGTGTTCATTCAGGACTCAGATGTGTTAATTCAGGACTCAGATGTGTTAATTCAGGACTCAGATGTGTTCATTCAGGACTCAGATGTGTTAATTCAGGACTCAGATGTGTTAATTCAGGACTCAGATGTGTTAATTCAGGACTCAGATGTGTTAATTCAGGACTCATATGTGTTAATTCAGGACTAATATATGCACAGGCATTTCTCTAGGCAGGACGTCCACATGTTTCAGAGTCTTGATTCTGGAAATAGTTATTTTCTGGCAAGGCAACTAGCTATGGTCAAGAAGTGAAATGTTGTTATATTGCAAGGTGGAGGTTGCACACACAATACTTTTGAAAACTAAGTGTTTACACAGCCGAAGCACTAAATAGACCATCTGTAACCCGGTAACAGACTCTTATATCTATTAATAACAACACTAAAGGAACACATAGATGCCATCTCCAGTCACGTTGTGTCCTGGTAACAGACTCTAATAACAACACTAAAGGAACACATAGATGCCATCTCCAGTCATGTTGTGTCCCGGTAACAGACTCTAATATCCATTAATAACAACACTAAAGGAACACATAGATGCCATCTCCAGTCATGTTGTGTCCCGGTAACAGACTCTAATATCCATTAATAACAACACTAAAGGAACACATAGATGCTATCTCCAGTCATTTTGTCTCCCGGTAACAGACTCTTATATCTATTAATAACAACACTAAAGGAACAGATAGATGAGATCGAACTTTACCCTAAAGCAATTATTTGGCTTCCTTACAGTCAACTCATCAGTTAAATATTCCTGGAACAAGACATACTGTCCTTCATATGGCTTCCGCTGTTCTTGAACTTCCTGTAAAACATTATTGAGAGGAGAGTTCAGTTTATAGGTTCAGTATGTACTGTAATAAAACATTTCCTGTCTGTCCTACTTTATACAACCTTGTTTTCGCTCTGTCATACTGCTGTTGATGCCTGTTAAGACCATTTGGTGATGACCTGTTAACTAACACCAGTCAGTGATGACCTGTTAACTAACACCAGTCAGTGATGACCTGTTAACTAACACCAGTCAGTGATGACCTGATGTTAAGACCAGTCAGTGATGACCTGCTGTTAAGACCAGTCAGTGATGACCTGCTGTTAAGACCAGTCAGTGATGACCTGTTAACTAACACCAGTCAGTGATGACCTGTTAACTAACACCAGTCAGTGATGACCTGCTGTTAAGACCAGTCAGTGATGACCTGCTGTTAAGACCAGTCAGTGATGACCTGTTAACTAACACCAGTCAGTGATGACCTGCTGTTAAGACCAGTCAGTGATGACCTGCTGTTAAGACCAGTCAGTGATGACCTGCTGTTAAGACCAGTCAGTGATGACCTGCTGTTAAGACCAGTCAGTGATGACCTGCTGTTAAGACCAGTTGGTGATGACCTGCTGTTAAGACCAGTCAGTGATGACCTGCTGTTAAGACCAGTCAGTGATGACCTGCTGTTAAGACCAGTCAGTGATGACCTGATGTTAAGACCAGTCAGTGATGACCTGCTGTTAAGACCAGTCAGTGATGACCTGTTAACTAACACCAGTCAGTGATGACCTGTTAACTAACACCAGTCAGTGATGACCTGCTGTTAAGACCAGTCAGTGATGACCTGCTGTTAAGACCAGTCAGTGATGACCTGTTAACTAACACCAGTCAGTGATGACCTGTTAACTAACACCAGTCAGTGATGACCTGCTGTTAAGACCAGTCAGTGATGACCTGCTGTTAAGACCAGTCAGTGATGACCTGTTAACTAACACCAGTCAGTGATGACCTGCTGTTAAGACCAGTCAGTGATGACCTGCTGTTAAGACCAGTCAGTGATGACCTGCTGTTAAGACCAGTCAGTGATGACCTGCTGTTAAGACCAGTCAGTGATGACCTGCTGTTAAGACCAGTCAGTGATGACCTGCTGTTAAGACCAGTTGGTGATGACCTGCTGTTAAGACCAGTCAGTGATGACCTGCTGTTAAGACCAGTCAGTGATGACCTGCTGTTAAGACCAGTCAGTGATGACCTGTTAACTAAGACCAGTCAGTGATGACCTGCTGTTAAGACCAGTCAGTGATGACCTGCTGTTAAGACTGGGCCAGTGATGACCTGCCAAGACCAGTCAGTGATGACCTGCTGTTAAGACCGGTCAGTGATGACCTGCTGTTAAGACCGGTCAGTGATGACCTGCTGTTAAGACCGGTCAGTGATGACCTGCTGTTAAGACCAGTCAGTGATGACCTGCTGTTAAGACCAGTCAGTGATGACCTGATGTTAAGACCAGTCAGTGATGACCTGCTGTTAAGACCAGTCAGTGATGACCTGTTAACTAACACCAGTCAGTGATGACCTGTTAACTAACACCAGTCAGTGATGACCTGCTGTTAAGACCAGTCAGTGATGACCTGCTGTTAAGACCAGTCAGTGATGACCTGTTAACTAACACCAGTCAGTGATGACCTGCTGTTAAGACCAGTCAGTGATGACCTGCTGTTAAGACCAGTCAGTGATGACCTGTTAACTAACACCAGTCAGTGATGACCTGCTGTTAAGACCAGTCAGTGATGACCTGCTGTTAAGACCAGTCAGTGATGACCTGCTGTTAAGACCAGTCAGTGATGACCTGCTGTTAAGACCAGTCAGTGATGACCTGCTGTTAAGACCAGTTGTGATGACCTGCTGTTAAGACCAAATGATGACCTGCTGTTAAGACCAGTCAGTGATGACCTGCTGTTAAGACCAGTCAGTGATGACTCTGTTAAGACCAGTCAGTGATGACCTGCTGTTAAGACCAGTCAGTGATGACCTGCTAACTAAGACCAGTCAGTGATGACCTGCTGTTAAGACCAGTCAGTGATGACCTGCTGTTAAGACCAGTCAGTGATGACCTGCTGTTAAGACCGGTCAGTGATGACCCTGTTGTTAGACCGGTCGATGACCTGTTGTGACCTGCGATGACCTGCTGTTAAGACCAGTCAGTGATGACCTGCTGTTAAGACCAGTCAGTGATGACCTGTTTAAGACCAGTAACACCACCAGTCAGTGATGACCTGCTGTTAAGACCAGTTGGTGATGACCTGTTAACTAACACCAGTCAGTGATGACCTGCTGTTAAGACCAGTCAGTGATGACCTGCTGTTAAGACCAGTCAGTGATGACCTGTTAACTAACACCAGTCAGTGATGACCTGCTGTTAAGACCAGTCAGTGATGACCTGCTGTTAAGACCGGTCAGTGATGACCTGCTGTTAAGACCAGTCAGTGATGACCTGCTGTTAAGACCAGTCAGTGATGACCTGTTAACTAACACCAGTCAGTGATGACCTGCTGTTATGACCAGTTGGTGATGACCTGTTAACTAACACCAGTCAGTGATGACCTGCTGTTAAGACCAGTCAGTGATGACCTGCTGTTAAGACCAGTCAGTGATGACCTGCTGATAAGACCAGTCAGTGATGACCTGCTGTTAAGACCAGTCAGTGATGACCTGCTGTTAAGACCAGTCAGTGATGACCTGCTGTTAAGACCAGTCAGTGATGACCTGTTAACTAAGACCAGTCAGTGATGACCTGCTGTTAAGACCAGTCAGTGATGACCTGCTGTTAAGACCAGTTGGTGATGGCCTGTTAACTAACACCAGTCAGTGATGACCTGCTGTTAAGACCAGTCAGTGATGACCTGCCGTTAAGACCAGTCAGTGATGACCTGCTGTTAAGACCAGTCAGTGATGACCTGCTGTTAAGACCAGTCAGTGATGACCTGCTGATAAGACC
This sequence comes from Oncorhynchus nerka, assembly GCF_034236695.1. Taxonomy (NCBI): domain Eukaryota; kingdom Metazoa; phylum Chordata; class Actinopteri; order Salmoniformes; family Salmonidae; genus Oncorhynchus; species Oncorhynchus nerka. Next base: position 2,727 of record NW_027040031.1, on the reverse strand, counting down.
AGTCAGTGATGACCTGCTGTTAAGACCAGTCAGTGATGACCTGCTGTTAAGACCAGTCAGTGATGACCTGCTGTTAAGACCAGTCAGTGATGACCTGTTAACTAACACCAGTCAGTGATGACCTGCTGTTAAGACCAGTCAGTGATGACCTGCTGTTAAGACCAGTTGGTGATGGCCTGTTACTGTTTTCTTTCTTCACTCACCTGCAGAACTATCAGTAAGAATATCCATAACTGTTATCTTTCTTAACTCACCTGCAGAACTATCAGTAAGAATATCCATAACTGTTATCTTTCTTCACTCACCTGCAGAACTATCAGTAAGAATATGCATAACTGTTATCTTTCTTCACTCAGCTAGGAAAACCAATATGCTGTGCAAGGTGTCGACTTAACAAGGAAGCAGAATAATGGTGCCAGCTATCTATTTTAGGAAACACTTCTTTGGATGACCGGGGTCTATTAGTGCTGCTGTTATTATGGTCTCTGTAGTAATTGCTTAGTGTTTTGTTATGGACCCTTTGAAAGCATGTGAAGTGTTTATGCTGCTCTGTGGCTCTGTTCTGTTCTTTCTTCCTTATCTTAACAAGTATTTATTAGGCCCTAATTGAGGACACTGGAGACAAAGGAATCCCTTATTGTTGTGTTAATGGTGCCATCAATGGAACCGTGCTCCCACCCATCCAGGACATCTACTCCACACGGTGTCTGTGGAAGGCCCGCAGCACCATCCAGGACATCTACTCCACATGGTGTCTGTGGAAGGCCCGTAGCACCATCCAGGACATCTACTCCACATGGTGTCTGTGGAAGGCCCGCAGCACCATCCAGGACATCTACTCCACATGGTGTCTGTGGAAGGCCCGTAGCACCATCCAGGACATCTACTCCACGCGGAGTCTGTGGAAGGCCCGCAGCACCATCCTGGACATCTACTCCACATGGTGTCTGTGGAAGGCCCGCAGCACCATCCAGGACATCTACTCCACATGGTGTCTGTGGAAGGCCCGCAGCACCATCCAGGACATCTACTCCACATGGTGTCTGTGGAAGGCCCGCAAGCACCATCCAGGACATCTACTCCAAACGGTGTCTGTGGAAGGCCCGCCGCACCATCCAGGACATCTACTCCACATGGTGTCTGTGGAAGGCCTGCAGCACCATCCAGGACATCTACTCCACACGGTGTCTGTGGAAGGCCCGCAGTATCATCAAGGACCCCAGCCACGAGTTTCTTTCTACAAGCCATCAGACTGCTGAACACTGAGCACCTGCACTGACTGTCCGCACCTTAGCACATATGCACTCACTCACTCACTCACACACACACTACACACACACACATCACAACTGCTGCTATCAGACTCTTATAATTATTACTAAGTACTGAATCATTTAAACACTTGCCCCCCAATCCCCCCTTCCCCAAAACATCTGTAAATATTGTAATATACATTATGCCTTCCTGTATTATACTTAAGCAAAAATGTACTTATATTTTATTATTTCTTATTGTTGCATTGTTGAGAAGGAATCTGCAAGTAAGTATTTTGTTGGGTGGTGAATACCATGTCTACATAAAACTAATACAACTTTAAACTAATGACCAAGATCACAGTCTCTCAGTTGCATAGGGCAAAGGTTAACTAGCTGACTAATGAATAATGAGAATATAAAGCGGAGGTATTACGAAAGCAATAACTAGCCTACTAGGTTTACTGTACTTATTATGTCTAGGGGTCCTGGCCACATGGTCTGTAACCTGACTCATTATGTCTAGGGTCCTAGCTACATGGTCTGTAACCTGACTCATTATGTCTAGGGGTCCTAGCTACATGGTCTGTAACCTGAGTCATTATGTCTAGGGTCCTAGCTACATGGTCTGTAACCTGAGTCATTATGTCTAGGGGTCCTAGCTACATGGTCTGTAACCTGAGTCATTATGTCTAGGGGTCCTAGCTACATGGTCTGTAACCTGAGTCATTATGTCTAGGGGTCTGTAACCTAGCTACATGGTCTGTAACCTGACATGGGTCTGTAACCTGAGTCATTATGTCTAGGGGTCCTAGCTTATGTCTATGGTCTGTAACCGGACTCATTATGTCTAGGGGTCCTAGCTACATGGTCTGTAACCTGACCTAGCCACATTATATTATGTTCTAGGGGTCCTAGCTACATGGTCTGTAACCTGACTCATTATGTCTAGGGGTCCTAGCTACATGGTCTGTAACCTGAGTCATTATGTCTAGGGGTCCTAGCTACATGGTCTGTAACCTGAGTCATTCTAGGGTCCTAGCTACATGGTCTGTAACCTGAGTCATTATGTCTAGGGGTCCTAGCTACATGGTCTGTAACCTGAGTCATTATGTCTAGGGGTCCTAGCTACATGGTCTGTAACCTGAGTCATTATGTCTAGGGTCCTCTAGGGGTCCTAGGATCCCAGCTACATGGTCTGTAACCTGACTCATTATGTCTAGGGGTCCTAGCTACATGGTCTGTAACCTGAGTCATTATGTCTAGGGTCCTAGCTACATGGTCTGTAACCTGACTCATTATGTCTAGGGGTCCTAGCTACATGGTCTGTAACCTGACTCATTATGTCCCAGCTACATGGTCTGTCCTAGCTAGGGGTCCCAGCTACATGGTCTGTAACCAGACTCATTATGTCTAGGGATCCCAGCTACATGGTCTGTAACCTGACTCATTATGTCTAGGGGTCCTAGCTACA
>NW_027040030.1:60000-137398 GCF_034236695.1 Oncorhynchus nerka | reverse complement strand
AGACAGTATAGACAGTAGTTATATAGGATGGTGTGTATAGACAGTAGTTATATAGCACCCAGTAGTTATATAGCATGGTGTGTATAGACAGTAGTTATATAGGATGGTGTGTTTAGACAGTAGTTATATAGCATGGTGTGTATAGACAGTAGTTATATAGGATGGTGTGTATAGACAGTAGTTATATAGGATGGTGTGTTTAGACTGTAGTTATATAGGATGGTGTCTATAGACAGTAGTTATATAGGATGGTGTGTTTAGACAGTAGTTATATAGGATGGTGTGTATAGACAGTAGTTATATAGGATGGTGTGTATAGACAGTAGTTATATAGGATGGTGTGTATAGACAGTATAGACAGTAGTTATATAGGATGGTGTGTATAGACAGTAGTTATATAGGATGGTGTCTATAGACAGTAGTTATATAGGATGGTGTCTATAGACAGTAGTTATATAGGATGGTGTGTATAGACAGTAGTTATATAGGATGGTGTGTATAGACAGTATAGACAGTAGTTATATAGGATGGTGTGTATAGACAGTATAGACAGTAGTTATATAGGATGGTGTCTATAGACAGTAGTTATATAGGATGGTGTGTATAGACAGTAGTTATATAGGATATTCCAATTTATAGTAGTTATATGATGGTGTGTATAGACTTAAATGTAAATGGTGTGTATAGACAGTAGTTATATAGGATGGTGTGTATAGACAGTAGTTATATAGGATGGTGTGTATAGACTTTATAGACAGTAGTTATATAGCATGGTGTGTATAGACAGTAGTTATATAGGATGGTGTGTATAGACAGTAGTTATATAGCATGGTGTGTATAGACAGTAGTTATATAGCATGGTGTGTATAGACAGTAGTTATATAGGATGGTGTGTATAGACAGTAGTTATATAGGATGGTGTATATAGACAGTAGTTATATGGGATGGTGTGTGTATAGACAGTATAGACAGTAGTTATATAGGATGGTGTGTATAGACAGTAGTTATATAGTACGGTGTGTATAGACAGTAGTTATATAGGATGGTGTGTATAGACAGTAGTTATATAGGACGGTGTGTATAGACAGTAGTTATATAGGACGGTGTGTATAGACAGTATAGACAGTAGTTATACAGGATGGTGTGTATAGACAGTATAGACAGTAGTTATATAGGATGGTGTGTATAGACAGTATAGACAGTAGTTATATAGGATGGTGTGTATAGACAGTATAGACAGTAGTTATATAGGATGGTGTGTATAGACAGTAGTTATAATAGGATGGTGTGTATAGACAGTAGTTATATAGGATGGTGTGTATAGACAGTAGTTATATAGGATGGTGTGTATAGACAGTAGTTATATAGGATGGTGTGTATAGACAGTAGTTATATAGGATGGTGTGTATAGACAGTATAGACAGTAGTTATATAGGATGGTGTGTATAGACAGTAGTTATATAGGATGGTGTGTATAGACAGTAGTTATATAGGATGGTGTGTATAGACAGTAGTTATATAGGATGGTGTGTATAGACAGTAGTAGTTATATAGGATGGTGTGTATAGACAGTATATATAGGATGGTGTGTATAGACAGTAGTTATATAGGATGGTGTGTATAGACAGTAGTTATATAGGATGGTGTGTATAGACAGTAGTTATATAGGATGGTGTGTATAGACAGTAGTTATATAGGATGGTGTGTATAGACAGACAGTAGTTATATAGGATGGTGTGTATAGACAGTATTAGATGGTGTGTATAGACAGTAGTTATATAGGATGGTGTGTATAGACAGTATAGACAGTAGTTATATAGGATGGTGTGTATAGACAGTAGTTATATAGGATGGTGTGTATAGACAGTATAGACAGTAGTTATATAGGATGGTGTGTATAGACAGACAGTAGTTATATAGGATGGTGTGTATAGACAGTATAGACAGTAGTTATATAGGATGGTGTGTATAGACAGTAGTTATATAGGATGGTGTGTATAGACAGTAGTTATATAGGATGGTGTCTATAGACAGTAGTTATATAGGATGGTGTGTATAGACAGTAGTTATATAGGATGGTGTCTATAGACAGTATAGACAGTAGTTATATAGGATGGTGTGTATAGACAGTAGTAGTTATATAGGATGGTGTGTATAGACAGTAGTTATATAGGATGGTGTGTATAGACAGTATGTTTATATAGGATGGTGTGTATAGACAGTAGTTATATAGGATGGTGTGTATAGACAGTAGTTATATAGGATGGTGTGTATAGACAGTAGTTATATAGGATGGTGTGTATATAGACAGTAGTTATATAGGATGGTGTGTATAGACAGTAGTTATATAGGATGGTGTGTATATAGACAGTAGTTATATAGGATGGTGTGTATAGACAGTAGTTATATAGGATGGTGTGTATAGACAGTAGTTATATAGATGGTGTGTATAGACAGTAGTTATATAGGATGGTGTGTATAGACAGTAGTTATATAGGATGGTGTGTATAGACAGTATATAGTTTATATAGGATGGTGTGTATAGACAGTAGTTATATAGGATGGTGTGTATAGACAGTAGTTATATAGGATGGTGTGTATAGACAGTAGTTATATAGGATGGTGTGTATAGACAGTAGTTATATAGGATGGTGTGTATAGACATAGACAGTAGTTATATAGGATGGTGTGTATAGACAGTAGTTTATATAGGATGGTGTCTATAGACAGTAGTTATATAGGATGGTGTGTATTAGACAGTAGTTATATAGGATGGTGTGTATAGACAGTAGTTATATAGGATGGTGTGTATAGACAGTAGTTATATAGGATGGTGTGTATAGACAGTATAGACAGTAGTTATATAGGATGGTGTCTATAGACAGTAGTTATATAGGATGGTGTGTATAGACAGTAGTTATATAGGATAGTAGTTATATAGGATGGTGTGTGTATAGACAGTAGTTATATAGCATGGTGTGTATAGACAGTAGTTATATAGGATGGTGTGTATAGACAGTAGTTATATAGGATGGTGTGTATAGACAGTAGTTATATAGGATGGTGTGTATAGACAGTAGTTATATAGGATGGTGTGTATAGACAGTATAGACAGTAGTTATATAGGATGGTGTGTATAGACAGTAGTTATATAGGATGGTGTGTATAGACAGTAGTTATATAGGATGGTGTGTATAGACAGTAGTTATATAGGATGGTGTGTATAGACAGTAGTTATATAGGATGGTGTGTATAGACAGTAGTTATATAGGATGGTGTGTATAGACAGATATAGGATAGTTATATAGGATGGTGTGTATAGACAGTAGTTATATAGATGGTGTGTATAGACAGTAGTTATATAGGATGGTGTGTATAGACAGTAGTTATATAGTGTTATATAGGATGTTATATGGTGGTGTGTATAGACAGTAGTTATATAGGATGGTGTGTATAGACAGTAGTTATATAGGATGGTGTGTGACAGTATAGACAGTAGTTATATAGGATGGTGTGTATAGACAGTAGTTATATAGGATGGTGTGTATAGACAGTAGTTATATAGGATGGTGTGTATAGACAGTAGTTATATAGGATGGTGTGTATAGACAGTAGTTATATAGGATGGTGTGTATAGACAGTATAGACAGTAGTTATATAGGATGGTGTGTATAGACAGTAGTTATATAGGATGGTGTGTATAGACAGTAGTTATATAGGATTATATAGGATGGTGTGTATAGACAGTAGTTATATAGGATGGTGTGTATAGACAGTAGTTATATAGGATGGTGTGTATAGACAGTAGTTATATAGGATGGTGTGTATAGACAGTAGTTATATAGGATGGTGTGTATAGACAGTAGTTATATAGGATGGTGTGTATAGACAGTATTATATAGACAGTAGTTATATAGGATGGTGTGTATAGACAGTAGTTATATAGGATGGTGTGTATAGACAGTAGTAGTTATATAGGATGGTGTGTATAGACAGTAGTTATATAGGATGGTGTGTATAGACAGTAGTTATATAGGATGGTGTGTATAGACAGTAGTTATATAGGATGGTGTGTATAGACAGTATAGACAGTAGTTATATAGGATGGTGTGTATAGACAGTAGTTATATAGGATGGTGTGTATAGACAGTAGTTATATAGCATGGTGTGTATAGACAGTAGTTATATAGGATGGTGTGTATAGACAGTAGTTATATAGGATGGTGTATATAGACAGTAGTTATATGGGATGGTGTGTGTATAGACAGTATAGACAGTAGTTATATAGGATGGTGTGTATAGACAGTAGTTATATAGGATGGTGTGTATAGACAGTAGTTATATAGGATGGTGTGTGTAGACAGTATAGACAGTAGTTATATAGGATGGTGTGTATAGACAGTAGTTATATAGGATGGTGTGTATACCCAGTAGTTATATAGCATGGTGTGTATAGACAGTAGTTATATAGGATGGTGTGTTTAGACAGTAGTTATATAGCATGGTGTGTATAGACAGTAGTTATATAGGATGGTGTGTATAGACAGTAGTTATATAGGATGGTGTGTTTAGACAGTAGTTATATAGGATGGTGTCTATAGACAGTAGTTATATAGGATGGTGTGTTTAGACAGTAGTTATATAGGATGGTGTGTATAGACAGTAGTTATATAGGATGGTGTGTATAGACAGTAGTTATATAGGATGGTGTGTATAGACAGTATAGACAGTAGTTATATAGGATGGTGTGTATAGACAGTAGTTATATAGGATGGTGTCTATAGACAGTAGTTATATAGGATGGTGTCTATAGACAGTAGTTATATAGGATGGTGTGTATAGACAGTAGTTATATAGGATGGTGTGTATAGACAGTATAGACAGTAGTTATATAGGATGGTGTGTATAGACAGTATAGACAGTAGTTATATAGGATGGTGTCTATAGACAGTAGTTATATAGGATGGTGTGTATAGACAGTAGTTATATAGGATAGTAGTTATATAGGATGGTGTGTGTATAGACAGTAGTTATATAGCATGGTGTGTATAGACAGTAGTTATATAGGATGGTGTGTATAGACAGTAGTTATATAGGATGGTGTGTATAGACAGTAGTTATATAGGATGGTGTGTATAGACAGTAGTTATATAGGATGGTGTGTATAGACAGTATAGACAGTAGTTATATAGCATGGTGTGTATAGACAGTAGTTATATAGGATGGTGTGTATAGACAGTAGTTATATAGCATGGTGTGTATAGACAGTAGTTATATAGGATGGTGTGTATAGACAGTAGTTATATAGGATGGTGTGTATAGACAGTAGTTATATAGGATGGTGTGTATAGACAGTATAGACAGTAGTTATATAGGATGGTGTGTATAGACAGTAGTTATATAGCATGGTGTGTATAGACAGTAGTTATATAGGATGGTGTGTATAGACAGTAGTTATATAGGATGGTGTATATAGACAGTAGTTATATGGGATGGTGTGTGTATAGACAGTATAGACAGTAGTTATATAGGATGGTGTGTATAGACAGTAGTTATATAGGATGGTGTGTATAGACAGTAGTTATATAGGATGGTGTGTATAGACAGTAGTTATATAGGATGGTGTGTATAGACAGTAGTTATATAGGATGGTGTGTATAGACAGTATAGACAGTAGTTATACAGGATGGTGTGTATAGACAGTATAGACAGTAGTTATATAGGATGGTGTGTATAGACAGTATAGACAGTAGTTATATAGGATGGTGTGTATAGACAGTATAGACAGTAGTTATATAGGATGGTGTGTATAGACAGTAGTTATAATAGGATGGTGTGTATAGACAGTAGTTATAATAGGATGGTGTGTATAGACAGTAGTTATAATAGGATGGTGTGTATAGACAGTAGTTATAATAGGATGGTGTGTATAGACAGTAGTTATATAGGATGGTGTGTATAGACAGTAGTTATATAGGATGGTGTGTATAGACAGTAGTTATATAGGATGGTGTGTATAGACAGTAGTTATATAGGATGGTGTGTATAGACAGTAGTTATATAGGATGGTGTGTATAGACAGTATAGACAGTAGTTATATAGGATGGTGTGTATAGACAGTAGTTATATAGGATGGTGTGTATAGACAGTAGTTATATAGGATGGTGTGTATAGACAGTAGTTATATAGGATGGTGTGTATAGACAGTAGTTATATAGGATGGTGTGTATAGACAGTAGTTATATAGGATGGTGTGTATAGACAGTAGTTATATAGGATGGTGTGTATAGACAGTAGTTATATAGGATGGTGTGTATAGACAGTATAGACAGTAGTATATAGGATGGTGTGTATAGACAGTAGTTATATAGGATGGTGTGTATAGACAGTAGTTATATAGGATGGTGTGTATAGACAGTAGTTATATAGGATGGTGTGTATAGACAGTAGTTATATAGGATGGTGTGTATAGACAGTAGTTATATAGGATGGTGTGTATGACAGTATAGACAGTAGTTATATAGGATGGTGTGTATAGACAGTAGTTATATAGGATGGTGTGTATAGACAGTAGTTATATAGGATATAGGATGGTGTGTATAGACAGTATAGACAGTAGTTATATAGGATGGTGTGTATAGACAGTAGTTATATAGGATGGTGTGTATAGACAGTAGTTATATAGGATGGTGTGTATAGACAGTAGTTATATAGGATGGTGTGTATAGACAGTAGTTATATAGGATGGTGTGTATAGACAGTAGTTATATAGGATGGTGTGTATAGACAGTATAGACAGTAGTTATATAGGATGGTGTGTATAGACAGTAGTTATATAGGATGGTGTGTATAGACAGTAGTTATATAGGATGGTGTGTATAGACAGTAGTTATATAGGATGGTGTGTATAGACAGTAGTTATATAGGATGGTGTGTATAGACAGTAGTTATATAGGATGGTGTGTATAGACAGTAGTTATATAGGATGGTGTGTATAGACAGTAGTTATATAGGATGGTGTATAGGATGGTATAGACAGTAGTTATATAGGATGGTGTGGTGTGTATAGACAGTAGTTATATAGGATGGTGTGTATAGACAGTAGTTATATAGGATGGTGTGTATAGACAGTAGTTATATAGGATGGTGTGTATAGACAGTAGTTATATAGGATGGTGTGTATAGACAGTATAGACAGTAGTTATATAGGATGGTGTGTATAGACAGTAGTTATATAGGATGGTGTGTATAGACAGTAGTTATATAGCATGGTGTGTATAGACAGTAGTTATATAGGATGGTGTGTATAGACAGTAGTTATATAGGATGGTGTGTATAGACAGTAGTTTATATAGGATGGTGTGTATAGACAGTAGTTATATAGGATGGTGTGTATAGACAGTAGTTATATAGGATGGTGTGTATAGACAGTAGTTATATAGGATGGTGTGTATAGACAGTAGTTATATAGGATGGTGTGTATAGACAGTAGTTATATAGGATGGTGTGTATAGACAGTATAGACAGTAGTTATATAGGATGGTGTGTATAGACAGTAGTTATATAGGATGGTGTGTATAGACAGTAGTTATATAGGATGGTGTGTATAGACAGTAGTTATATAGGATGGTGTGTATAGACAGTAGTTATATAGGATGGTGTGTATAGACAGTAGTTATATAGGATGGTGTGTATAGACAGTAGTTATATAGGATGGTGTGTATAGACAGTAGTTATATAGGATGGTGTGTATAGACAGTAGTTATATAGGATGGTGTGTATAGACAGTAGTTATATAGGATGGTGTGTATAGACAGTAGTTATATAGGATGGTGTGTATAGACAGTAGTTATATAGGATGGTGTGTATAGACAGTAGTTATATAGGATGGTGTGTATAGACAGTAGTTATATAGGATGGTGTGTATAGACAGTAGTTATATAGGATGGTGTGTATAGACAGTATAGACAGTAGTTATATAGGATGGTGTGTATAGACAGTAGTTATATAGGATGGTGTGTATAGACAGTAGTTATATAGGATGGTGTGTATAGACAGTATAGACAGTAGTTATATAGGATGGTGTGTATAGACAGTAGTTATATAGGATGGTGTGTATAGACAGTAGTTATATAGGATGGTGTGTATAGACAGTAGTTATATAGGATGGTGTGTATAGACAGTAGTTATATAGGATGGTGTGTATAGACAGTAGTTATATAGGATGGTGTGTATAGACAGTAGTTATATAGGATGGTGTGTATAGACAGTATTATATAGTAGTTATATAGGATGGTGTGTATAGACAGTAGTTATATAGGATGGTGTGTATAGACAGTAGTTATATAGGATGGTGTGTATAGACAGTAGTTATATAGGATGGTGTGTATAGACAGTAGTTATATAGGATGGTGTGTATAGACAGTAGTTATATAGGATGGTGTGTATAGACAGTATATAGTTATATAGGATGGTGTGTATAGACAGTAGTTATATAGGATGGTGTGTATAGACAGTAGTTATATAGGATGGTGTGTATAGACAGTAGTTATATAGGATGGTGTGTATAGACAGTATAGACAGTAGTTATATAGGATGGTGTGTATAGACAGTAGTTATATAGGATGGTGTCTATAGACAGTAGTTATATAGGATGGTGTGTATAGACAGTAGTTATATAGGATGGTGTGTATAGACAGTAGTTATATAGGATGGTGTGTATAGACAGTATAGATGGTGTGTATAGACAGTAGTTATATAGGATGGTGTGTATAGACAGTAGTTATATAGGATGGTGTGTATAGACAGTAGTTATATAGCATGGTGTGTATAGACAGTAGTTATATAGGATGGTGTGTATAGACAGTAGTTATATAGCATGGTGTGTATAGACAGTAGTTATATAGGATGGTGTGTATAGACAGTAGTTATATAGGATGGTGTGTATAGACAGTAGTTATATAGGATGGTGTGTATAGACAGTAGTTATATAGGATGGTGTGTATAGACAGTAGTTATATAGGATGGTGTGTATAGACAGTAGTTATATAGGATGGTGTGTATAGACAGTAGTTATATAGGATGGTGTGTATAGACAGTATAGACAGTAGTTATATAGGATGGTGTGTATAGACAGTAGTTATATAGGATGGTGTGTATAGACAGTAGTTATATAGGATGGTGTGTATAGACAGTAGTTATATAGGATGGTGTGTATAGACAGTAGTTATATAGGATGGTGTGTATAGACAGTATAGACAGTAGTTATATAGGATGGTGTGTATAGACAGTAGTTATATAGGATGGTGTCTATAGACAGTAGTTATATAGGATGGTGTGTATAGACAGTAGTTATATAGATAGTAGTTATATAGGATGGTGTGTGTTATATAGACAGTAGTTATATAGGATGGTGTGTATAGACAGTAGTTATATAGGATGGTGTGTATAGACAGTAGTTATATAGGATGGTGTGTATAGACAGTAGTTATATAGGATGGTGTGTATAGACAGTAGTTATATAGGATGGTGTGTATAGACAGTATAGACAGTAGTTATATAGCATGGTGTGTATAGACAGTAGTTATATAGGATGGTGTGTATAGACAGTAGTTATATAGGATGGTGTGTATAGACAGTAGTTATATAGGATGGTGTGTATAGACAGTAGTTATATAGGATGGTGTGTATAGACAGTAGTTATATAGGATGGTGTGTATAGACAGTATAGACAGTAGTTATATAGGATGGTGTGTATAGACAGTAGTTATATAGCATGGTGTGTATAGACAGTAGTTATATAGGATGGTGTGTATAGACAGTAGTTATATAGGATGGTGTGTATAGACAGTAGTTATATAGGATGGTGTGTATAGACAGTAGTTATATAGGATGGTGTGTATAGACAGTATAGACAGTAGTTATATAGGATGGTGTGTATAGACAGTAGTTATATAGGATGGTGTGTATAGACAGTAGTTATATAGGATGGTGTGTATAGACAGTAGTTATATAGGATGGTGTGTATAGACAGTATAGACAGTAGTTATATAGGATGGTGTGTATAGACAGTAGTTATATAGGATGGTGTGTATAGACAGTAGTTATATAGGATGGTGTGTATAGACAGTAGTTATATAGGATGGTGTGTATAGACAGTAGTTATATAGGATGGTGTGTATAGACAGTAGTTATATAGGATGGTGTGTATAGACAGTAGTTATATAGGATGGTGTGTATAGACAGTAGTTATATAGGATGGTGTGTATAGACAGTATAGACAGTAGTTATATAGGATGGTGTGTATAGACAGTAGTTATATAGGATGGTGTGTATAGACAGTAGTTATATAGGATGGTGTGTATAGACAGTATAGACAGTTATATAGGATGGTGTGTATAGACAGTAGTTATATAGGATGGTGTGTATAGACAGTATAGACAGTAGTTATATAGGATGGTGTGTATAGACAGTAGTTATATAGGATGGTGTGTATAGACAGTAGTTATATAGCATGGTGTGTATAGACAGTAGTTATATGGGATGGTGTGTGTATAGACAGTATAGACAGTAGTTATATAGGATGGTGTGTATAGACAGTAGTTATATAGGATGGTGTGTATAGACAGTAGTTATATAGGATGGTGTGTGTAGACAGTATAGACAGTAGTTATATAGGATGGTGTGTATAGACAGTAGTTATATAGGATGGTGTGTATAGACAGTAGTTATATAGGATGGTGTGTATAGACAGTATAGACAGTAGTTATATAGGATGGTGTCTATAGACAGTAGTTATATAGGATGGTGTGTTTAGACAGTAGTTATATAGGATGGTGTGTATAGACAGTAGTTATATAGGATGGTGTGTATAGACAGTAGTTATATAGGATGGTGTGTATAGACAGTATAGACAGTAGTTATATAGGATGGTGTGTATAGACAGTAGTTATATAGGATGGTGTGTATAGACAGTAGTTATATAGGATAGTAGTTATATAGGATGGTGTGTGTATAGACAGTAGTTATATAGCATGGTGTGTATAGACAGTAGTTATATAGGATGGTGTGTATAGACAGTAGTTATATAGGATGGTGTGTATAGACAGTAGTTATATAGGATGGTGTGTATAGACAGTAGTTATATAGGATGGTGTGTATAGACAGTATAGACAGTAGTTATATAGCATATAGCATGGTGTGTATAGACAGTAGTTATATAGGATGGTGTGTATAGACAGTAGTTATATAGGATGGTGTGTATAGACAGTAGTTATATAGGATGGTGTGTATAGACAGTAGTTATATAGGATGGTGTGTATAGACAGTAGTTATATAGGATGGTGTGTATAGACAGTATAGACAGTAGTTATATAGGATGGTGTGTATAGACAGTAGTTATATAGGATGGTGTGTATAGACAGTAGTTATATAGGATGGTGTGTATAGACAGTAGTTATATAGGATGGTGTGTATAGACAGTAGTTATATGGGATGGTGTGTATAGACAGTATAGACAGTAGTTATATAGGATGGTGTGTATAGACAGTAGTTATATAGGATGGTGTGTATAGACAGTAGTTATATAGGATGGTGTGTATAGTATAGACAGTAGTTATATAGGATGGTGTGTATAGACAGTAGTTATATAGGATGGTGTGTATACCCAGTAGTTATATAGGATGGTGTGTATAGACAGTAGTTATATAGGATGGTGTGTATAGACAGTAGTTATATAGGATGGTGTGTATAGACAGTAGTTATATAGGATGGTGTGTATAGACAGTAGTTATATAGGATGGTGTGTATAGACAGTAGTTATATAGGATGGTGTGTATAGACAGTAGTTATATAGGATGGTGTGTATAGACAGTAGTTATATAGGATGGTGTGTATAGACAGTAGTTATATAGGATGGTGTGTATAGACAGTAGTTATATAGGATGGTGTGTATAGACAGTATAGACAGTAGTTATATAGGATGGTGTGTATAGACAGTAGTTATATAGCATGGTGTGTATAGACAGTAGTTATATGGGATGGTGTGTGTATAGACAGTATAGACAGTAGTTATATAGGATGGTGTGTATAGACAGTAGTTATATAGGATGGTGTGTATAGACAGTAGTTATATAGGATGGTGTGTATAGACAGTAGTTATATAGGATGGTGTGTATAGACAGTAGTTATATAGGATGGTGTGTATAGACAGTAGTTATATAGGATGGTGTGTATAGACAGTAGTTATATAGGATGGTGTGTATAGACAGTAGTTATATAGGATGGTGTGTATAGACAGTATAGACAGTAGTTATATAGGATGGTGTGTATAGACAGTAGTTATATAGGATGGTGTGTAGTATAGACAGTAGTTATATAGGATGGTGTGTATAGACAGTAGTTATATAGGATGGTAGTAGTTATATAGCATGGTGTGTATAGACAGTAGTTATATAGGATGGTGTGTTTAGACAGTAGTTATATAGCATGGTGTGTATAGACAGTAGTTATATAGGATGGTGTGTATAGACAGTAGTTATATAGGATGGTGTGTTTAGACAGTAGTTATATAGGATGGTGTCTATAGACAGTAGTTATATAGGATGGTGTGTTTAGACAGTAGTTATATAGGATGGTGTGTATAGACAGTAGTTATATAGGATGGTGTGTATAGACAGTAGTTATATAGGATGGTGTGTATAGACAGTATAGACAGTAGTTATATAGGATGGTGTGTATAGACAGTAGTTATATAGGATGGTGTCTATAGACAGTAGTTATATAGGATGGTGTCTATAGACAGTAGTTATATAGGATGGTGTGTATAGACAGTAGTTATATAGGATGGTGTGTATAGACAGTATAGACAGTAGTTATATAGGATGGTGTGTATAGACAGTATAGACAGTAGTTATATAGGATGGTGTCTATAGACAGTAGTTATATAGGATGGTGTGTATAGACAGTAGTTATATAGGATAGTAGTTATATAGGATGGTGTGTGTATAGACAGTAGTTATATAGCATGGTGTGTATAGACAGTAGTTATATAGGATGGTGTGTATAGACAGTAGTTATATAGGATGGTGTGTATAGACAGTAGTTATATAGGATGGTGTGTATAGACAGTAGTTATATAGGATGGTGTGTATAGACAGTATAGACAGTAGTTATATAGCATGGTGTGTATAGACAGTAGTTATATAGGATGGTGTGTATAGACAGTAGTTATATAGCATGGTGTGTATAGACAGTAGTTATATAGGATGGTGTGTATAGACAGTAGTTATATAGGATGGTGTGTATAGACAGTAGTTATATAGGATGGTGTGTATAGACAGTATAGACAGTAGTTATATAGGATGGTGTGTATAGACAGTAGTTATATAGCATGGTGTGTATAGACAGTAGTTATATAGGATGGTGTGTATAGACAGTAGTTATATAGGATGGTGTGTATAGACAGTAGTTATATGGGATGGTGTGTATAGACAGTATAGACAGTAGTTATATAGGATGGTGTGTATAGACAGTAGTTATATAGTACGGTGTGTATAGACAGTAGTTATATAGGATGGTGTGTATAGACAGTAGTTATATAGGACGGTGTGTATAGACAGTAGTTATATAGGACGGTGTGTATAGACAGTATAGACAGTAGTTATACAGGATGGTGTGTATAGACAGTATAGACAGTAGTTATATAGGATGGTGTGTATAGACAGTATAGACAGTAGTTATATAGGATGGTGTGTATAGACAGTATAGACAGTAGTTATATAGGATGGTGTGTATAGACAGTAGTTATAATAGGATGGTGTGTATAGACAGTAGTTATAATAGGATGGTGTGTATAGACAGTAGTTATATAGGATGGTGTGTATAGACAGTATAGACAGTAGTTATATAGGATGGTGTGTATAGACAGTATAGACAGTAGTTATATAGGATGGTGTGTATAGACAGTAGTTATACAGGATGGTGTGTATAGACAGTAGTTATATAGGATGGTGTGTATAGACAGTAGTTATATAGGATGGTGTGTATAGACAGTATAGACAGTAGTTATATAGGATGGTGTGTATAGACAGTAGTTATATAGGATGGTGTGTATAGACAGTAGTTATATAGGATGGTGTGTATAGACAGTAGTTATATAGGATGGTGTGTATAGACAGTAGTTATATAGGATGGTGTGTATAGACAGTAGTTATATAGGATGGTGTGTATAGACAGTATGGACAGTTTATATAGGATGGTGTGTATAGACAGTAGTTATATAGGATGGTGTGTATAGACAGTATGGACAGTTTATATAGGATGGTGTGTATAGACAGTAGTTATATAGGATGGTGTGTATAGACAGTAGTTATATAGGATGGTGTGTATAGACAGTATAGGAGTTATATAGGATGGTGTGTACAGTATAGACAGTAGTTATATAGGATGGTGTGTATAGACAGTAGTTATATAGGATGGTGTGTATAGACAGTAGTTATATAGGATGGTGTGTATAGACAGTAGTTATATAGGATGGTGTGTTTAGACAGTAGTTATATAGGATGGTGTGTATAGACAGTAGTTATATAGGATGGTGTGTATAGACAGTAGTTATATAGGATGGTGTGTATAGACAGTAGTTATATAGGATGGTGTGTATAGACAGTAGTTATATAGGATGGTGTGTATAGACAGTAGTTATATAGGATGGTGTGTATAGACAGTAGTTATATAGGATGGTGTGTATAGACAGTAGTTATATAGGATGGTGTGTTTAGACAGTAGTTATATAGGATGGTGTGTATAGACAGTATAGACAGTAGTTATATAGGATGGTGTGTATAGACAGTAGTTATATAGGATGGTGTGTATAGACAGTAGTTATATAGGATGGTGTGTATAGACAGTAGTTATATAGGATGGTGTGTATAGACAGTATAGACAGTAGTTATATAGGATGGTGTCTATAGACAGTAGTTATATAGGATGGTGTGTTTAGACAGTAGTTATATAGGATGGTGTGTATAGACAGTAGTTATATAGGATGGTGTGTATAGACAGTAGTTATATAGGATGGTGTGTATAGACAGTATAGACAGTAGTTATATAGGATGGTGTCTATAGACAGTAGTTATATAGGATGGTGTGTATAGACAGTAGTTATATAGGATAGTAGTTATATAGGATGGTGTGTGTATAGACAGTAGTTATATAGCATGGTGTGTATAGACAGTAGTTATATAGGATGGTGTGTATAGACAGTAGTTATATAGGATGGTGTGTATAGACAGTAGTTATATAGGATGGTGTGTATAGACAGTAGTTATATAGGATGGTGTGTATAGACAGTATAGACAGTAGTTATATAGGATGGTGTGTATAGACAGTAGTTATATAGGATGGTGTGTATAGACAGTAGTTATATAGGATGGTGTGTATAGACAGTAGTTATATAGGATGGTGTGTATAGACAGTAGTTATATAGGATGGTGTGTATAGACAGTAGTTATATAGGATGGTGTGTATAGACAGTAGTTATATAGGATGGTGTGTATAGACAGTAGTTATATAGGATGGTGTGTATAGACAGTAGTTATATGGGATGGTGTGTGTATAGACAGTATAGACAGTAGTTATATAGGATGGTGTGTATAGACAGTAGTTATATAGGATGGTGTGTATAGACAGTAGTTATATAGGATGGTGTGTATAGACAGTATAGACAGTAGTTATATAGGATGGTGTGTATAGACAGTAGTTATATAGGATGGTGTGTATAGACAGTAGTTATATAGGATGGTGTGTATAGACAGTAGTTATATAGGATGGTGTGTATAGACAGTATAGACAGTAGTTATATAGGATGGTGTGTATAGACAGTAGTTATATAGGATGGTGTGTATAGACAGTAGTTATATAGGATGGTGTGTATAGACAGTAGTTATATAGGATGGTGTGTATAGACAGTAGTTATATAGGATGGTGTGTATAGACATGGTATGTATAGACAGTAGTTATATAGGATGGTGTGTATAGACAGTAGTTATATAGGATGGTGTGTATAGACAGTAGTTATATAGGATAGTAGTTATATAGGATGGTGTGTATAGACAGTAGTTATATAGCATGGTGTGTATAGACAGTAGTTATATAGGATGGTGTGTATAGACAGTAGTTATATAGGATGGTGTGTATAGACAGTAGTTATATAGGATGGTGTGTATAGACAGTAGTTATATAGGATGGTGTGTATAGACAGTATAGACAGTTTATATAGCATGGTGTGTATAGACAGTAGTTATATAGGATGGTGTGTATAGACAGTAGTTATATAGCATGGTGTGTATAGACAGTAGTTATATAGGATGGTGTGTATAGACAGTAGTTATATAGGATGGTGTGTATAGACAGTAGTTATATAGGATGGTGTGTATAGACAGTATAGACAGTAGTTATATAGGATGGTGTGTATAGACAGTAGTTATATAGCATGGTGTGTATAGACAGTAGTTATATAGGATGGTGTGTATAGACAGTAGTTATATAGGATGGTGTATATAGACAGTAGTTATATGGGATGGTGTGTGTATTGACAGTATAGACAGTAGTTATATAGGATGGTGTGTATAGACAGTAGTTATATAGGATGGTGTGTATAGACAGTAGTTATATAGGATGGTGTGTGTAGACAGTATAGACAGTAGTTATATAGGATGGTGTGTATAGACAGTAGTTATATAGGATGGTGTGTATACCCAGTAGTTATATAGCATGGTGTGTATAGACAGTAGTTATATAGGATGGTGTGTTTAGACAGTAGTTATATAGCATGGTGTGTATAGACAGTAGTTATATAGGATGGTGTGTATAGACAGTAGTTATATAGGATGGTGTGTTTAGACAGTAGTTATATAGGATGGTGTCTATAGACAGTAGTTATATAGGATGGTGTGTTTAGACAGTAGTTATATAGGATGGTGTGTATAGACAGTAGTTATATAGGATGGTGTGTATAGACAGTAGTTATATAGGATGGTGTGTATAGACAGTATAGACAGTAGTTATATAGGATGGTGTGTATAGACAGTAGTTATATAGGATGGTGTCTATAGACAGTAGTTATATAGGATGGTGTCTATAGACAGTAGTTATATAGGATGGTGTGTATAGACAGTAGTTATATAGGATGGTGTGTATAGACAGTATAGACAGTAGTTATATAGGATGGTGTGTATAGACAGTATAGACAGTAGTTATATAGGATGGTGTCTATAGACAGTAGTTATATAGGATGGTGTGTATAGACAGTAGTTATATAGGATGGTAGTTATATAGGATGGTGTGTATAGACAGTAGTTATATAGGATGGTGTGTATAGACAGTAGTTATATAGGATGGTGTGTATAGACAGTAGTTATATAGGATGGTGTGTATAGACAGTAGTTATATAGGATGGTGTGTATAGACAGTAGTTATATAGGATGGTGTGTATAGACAGTATAGACAGTAGTTATATAGCATGGTGTGTATAGACAGTAGTTATATAGGATGGTGTGTATAGACAGTAGTTATATAGGATGGTGTGTATAGACAGTAGTTATATAGGATGGTGTGTATAGACAGTAGTTATATAGGATGGTGTGTATAGACAGTAGTTATATAGGATGGTGTGTATAGACAGTATAGACAGTTTATATAGGATGGTGTGTATAGACAGTAGTTATATAGGATGGTGTGTATAGACAGTAGTTATATAGGATGGTGTGTATAGACAGTAGTTATATAGGATGGTGTGTATAGACAGTAGTTATATAGGATGGTGTGTATAGACAGTATAGACAGTAGTTATATAGGATGGTGTGTATAGACAGTAGTTATATAGATGGTGTGTATAGACAGTAGTTATATAGGATGGTGTGTATAGACAGTAGTTATATAGGATGGTGTGTATAGACAGTAGTTATATAGGATGGTGTGTATAGACAGTATAGACAGTAGTTATACAGGATGGTGTGTATAGACAGTAGTTATATAGGATGGTGTGTATAGACAGTATAGACAGTAGTTATATAGGATGGTGTGTATAGACAGTATAGACAGTAGTTATATAGGATGGTGTGTATAGACAGTAGTTATAATAGGATGGTGTGTATAGACAGTAGTTATATAGGATGGTGTGTATAGACAGTAGTTATATAGGATGGTGTGTATAGACAGTATAGACAGTAGTTATATAGGATGGTGTGTATAGACAGTATAGACAGTAGTTATATAGGATGGTGTGTATAGACAGTAGTTATATAGGATGGTGTGTATAGACAGTAGTTATATAGGATGGTGTGTATAGACAGTAGTTATATAGGATGGTGTGTATAGACAGTATAGACAGTAGTTATATAGGATGGTGTGTATAGACAGTAGTTATATAGGATGGTGTGTATAGACAGTAGTTATATAGGATGGTGTGTATAGACAGTAGTTATATAGGATGGTGTGTATAGACAGTAGTTATATAGGATGGTGTGTATAGACAGTAGTTATATAGGATGGTGTGTATAGACAGTAGTTATATAGGATGGTGTGTATAGACAGTAGTTATATAGGATGGTGTGTATAGACAGTAGTTTATATAGGATGGTGTGTATAGACAGTAGTTATATAGGATGGTGTGTATAGACAGTAGTTATATAGGATGGTGTGTATAGACAGTAGTTATATAGGATGGTGTGTATAGACAGTAGTTATATAGGATGGTGTGTATAGACAGTAGTTATATAGGATGGTGTGTATAGACAGTATAGTTTATATAGGATGGTGTGTATAGACAGTAGTTATATAGGATGGTGTGTATAGACAGTAGTTATATAGGATGGTGTGTATAGACAGTATAGACAGTAGTTATATAGGATGGTGTGTATAGACAGTAGTTATATAGGATGGTGTGTATAGACAGTAGTTATATAGGATGGTGTGTATATAGACAGTAGTTATATAGGATGGTGTGTATAGACAGTAGTTATATAGGATGGTGTGTATAGACAGTAGTTATATAGGATGGTGTGTATAGACAGTATAGACAGTAGTTATATAGGATGGTGTGTATAGAGGACAGTAGTTATATAGGATGGTGTGTTATAGACAGTAGTTATATAGGATGGTGTGTATAGACAGTAGTTATATAGGATGGTGTGTATAGACAGTAGTTATATAGGATGGTGTGTATAGACAGTATAGACAGTAGTTATATAGGATGGTGTGTATAGACAGTAGTTATATAGGATGGTGTGTATAGACAGTAGTTATATAGGATGGTGTGTATAGACAGTATAGACAGTAGTTATATAGGATGGTGTGTATAGACAGTAGTTATATAGGATGGTGTGTATAGACAGTAGTTATATAGGATGGTGTGTATAGACAGTAGTTATATAGGATGGTGTGTATAGACAGTAGTTATATAGGATGGTGTGTATAGACAGTATAGACAGTAGTTATATAGGATGGTGTGTATAGACAGTAGTTATATAGGATGGTGTGTATAGACAGTAGTTATATAGGATGGTGTGTATAGACAGTAGTTATATAGGATGGTGTGTATAGACAGTAGTTATATAGGATGGTGTGTATAGACAGTAGTTATATAGGATGGTGTGTATAGACAGTATAGACAGTAGTTATATAGGATGGTGTGTATAGACAGTAGTTATATAGCATGGTGTGTATAGACAGTAGTTATATAGGATGGTGTGTATAGACAGTAGTTATATAGGATGGTGTATATAGACAGTAGTTATATAGGATGGTGTGTATAGACAGTAGTTATATAGGATGGTGTGTATAGACAGTAGTTATATAGGATGGTGTGTATAGACAGTAGTTATATAGGATGGTGTGTGTAGACAGTATAGACAGTAGTTATATAGGATGGTGTGTATAGACAGTAGTTATATAGGATGGTGTGTATAGACAGTAGTTATATAGGATGGTGTGTATAGACAGTAGTTATATAGGATGGTGTGTATAGACAGTAGTTATATAGGATGGTGTGTATAGACAGTAGTTATATAGGATGGTGTGTATAGACAGTAGTTATATAGGATGGTGTGTTTAGACAGTAGTTATATAGGATGGTGTGTATAGACAGTAGTTATATAGGATGGTGTGTATAGACAGTAGTTATATAGGATGGTGTGTATAGACAGTATAGACAGTAGTTATATAGGATGGTGTGTATAGACAGTAGTTATATAGGATGGTGTGTATAGACAGTAGTTATATAGGATGGTGTGTATAGACAGTAGTTATATAGGATGGTGTGTATAGACAGTAGTTATATAGGATGGTGTGTATAGACAGTAGTTATATAGGATGGTGTGTATAGACAGTAGTTATATAGGATGGTGTGTATAGACAGTAGTTATATAGGATGGTGTGTATAGACAGTAGTTATATAGGATGGTGTGTATAGACAGTAGTTATATAGGATGGTGTATAGACAGTAGTTATATGGGATGGTGTGTGTATTGACAGTATAGACAGTAGTTATATAGGATGGTGTGTATAGACAGTAGTTATATAGGATGGTGTGTATAGGATGGTGTAGTTATATAGGATGGTGTGTATAGACAGTAGTTATATAGCACCCAGTAGTTATATAGCATGGTGTGTATAGACAGTAGTTATATAGGATGGTGTGTATAGACAGTAGTTATATAGGATGGTGTGTATAGACAGTAGTTATATAGGATGGTGTGTATAGACAGTAGTTATATAGGATGGTGTGTATAGACAGTAGTTATATAGGATGGTGTGTATAGACAGTATAGACAGTAGTTATATAGGATGGTGTGTATAGACAGTAGTTATATAGGATGGTGTGTATAGACAGTAGTTATATAGGATGGTGTGTATAGACAGTAGTTATATAGGATGGTGTGTATAGACAGTAGTTATATAGGATGGTGTGTATAGACAGTAGTTATATAGGATGGTGTGTATAGACAGTATAGACAGTAGTTATATAGGATGGTGTGTATAGACAGTAGTTATATAGGATGGTGTGTATAGACAGTAGTTATATAGGATGGTGTGTATAGACAGTAGTTATATAGGATGGTGTGTATAGACAGTAGTTATATGGGATGGTGTGTGTATTGACAGTATAGACAGTAGTTATATAGGATGGTGTGTATAGACAGTAGTTATATAGGATGGTGTGTATAGACAGTAGTTATATAGGATGGTGTGTGTAGACAGTATAGACAGTAGTTATATAGGATGGTGTGTATAGACAGTAGTTATATAGGATGGTGTGTATACCCAGTAGTTATATAGCATGGTGTGTATAGACAGTAGTTATATAGGATGGTGTGTTTAGACAGTAGTTATATAGCATGGTGTGTATAGACAGTAGTTATATAGGATGGTGTGTATAGACAGTAGTTATATAGGATGGTGTGTATTAGACAGTAGTTATATAGGATGGTGTGTATAGACAGTAGTTATATAGGATGGTGTGTATAGACAGTAGTTATATAGGATGGTGTGTATAGACAGTAGTTATATAGGATGGTGTGTATAGACAGTATAGACAGTAGTTATATAGGATGGTGTGTATAGACAGTAGTTATATAGGATGGTGTGTATAGACAGTAGTTATATAGGATGGTGTGTATAGACAGTATAGACAGTAGTTATATAGGATGGTGTGTATAGACAGTAGTTATATAGGATGGTGTGTATAGACAGTAGTTATATAGGATGGTGTGTATAGACAGTAGTTATATAGGATGGTGTGTATAGACAGTAGTTATATAGGATGGTGTGTATAGACAGTAGTTATATAGGATGGTGTGTATAGACAGTAGTTATATAGGATGGTGTATATAGACAGTAGTTATATGGGATGGTGTGTGTATTGACAGTATAGACAGTAGTTATATAGGATGGTGTGTATAGACAGTAGTTATATAGGATGGTGTGTATAGGATGGTGTAGTTATATAGGATGGTGTGTATAGACAGTAGTTATATAGCACCCAGTAGTTATATAGCATGGTGTGTATAGACAGTAGTTATATAGGATGGTGTGTATAGACAGTAGTTATATAGGATGGTGTGTTTAGACAGTAGTTATATAGGATGGTGTGTATAGACAGTAGTTATATAGGATGGTGTGTATAGACAGTAGTTATATAGGATGGTGTCTATAGACAGTAGTTATATAGGATGGTGTGTTTAGACAGTAGTTATATAGGATGGTGTGTATAGACAGTAGTTATATAGGATGGTGTGTATAGACAGTAGTTATATAGGATGGTGTGTATAGACAGTATAGACAGTAGTTATATAGGATGGTGTGTATAGACAGTAGTTATATAGGATGGTGTCTATAGACAGTAGTTATATAGGATGGTGTCTATAGACAGTAGTTATATAGGATGGTGTGTATAGACAGTAGTTATATAGGATGGTGTGTATAGACAGTATAGACAGTAGTTATATAGGATGGTGTGTATAGACAGTATAGACAGTAGTTATATAGGATGGTGTCTATAGACAGTAGTTATATAGGATGGTGTGTATAGACAGTAGTTATATAGGATAGTAGTTATATAGGATGGTGTGTGTATAGACAGTAGTTATATAGCATGGTGTGTATAGACAGTAGTTATATAGGATGGTGTGTATAGACAGTAGTTATATAGGATGGTGTGTATAGACAGTAGTTATATAGGATGGTGTGTATAGACAGTAGTTATATAGGATGGTGTGTATAGACAGTATAGACAGTAGTTATATAGCATGGTGTGTATAGACAGTAGTTATATAGGATGGTGTGTATAGACAGTAGTTATATAGCATGGTGTGTATAGACAGTAGTTATATAGGATGGTGTGTATAGACAGTAGTTATATAGGATGGTGTGTATAGACAGTAGTTATATAGGATGGTGTGTATAGACAGTATGACAGTAGTTATATAGGATGGTGTGTATAGACAGTAGTTATATAGCATGGTGTGTATAGACAGTAGTTATATAGGATGGTGTGTATAGACAGTAGTTATATAGGATGGTGTATATAGACAGTAGTTATATGGGATGGTGTGTGTATAGACAGTATAGACAGTAGTTATATAGGATGGTGTGTATAGACAGTAGTTATATAGGATGGTGTGTATAGACAGTAGTTATATAGGATGGTGTGTATAGACAGTAGTTATATAGGATGGTGTGTATAGACAGTATAGACAGTAGTTATATAGGATGGTGTGTATAGACAGTATAGACAGTAGTTATATAGGATGGTGTGTATAGACAGTATAGACAGTAGTTATATAGGATGGTGTGTATAGACAGTATAGACAGTAGTTATATAGGATGGTGTGTATAGACAGTAGTTATAATAGGATGGTGTGTATAGACAGTAGTTATAATAGGATGGTGTGTATAGACAGTAGTTATAATAGGATGGTGTGTATAGACAGTAGTTATATAGGATGGTGTGTGTATAGACAGTAGTTATATAGGATGGTGTGTATAGACAGTAGTTATATAGGATGGTGTGTATAGACAGTAGTTATATAGGATGGTGTGTATAGACAGTAGTTATATAGGATGGTGTGTATAGACAGTATAGACAGTAGTTATATAGGATGGTGTGTATAGACAGTAGTTATATAGGATGGTGTGTATAGACAGTAGTTATATAGGATGGTGTGTATAGACAGTAGTTATATAGGATGGTGTGTATAGACAGTAGTTATATAGGATGGTGTGTATAGACAGTAGTTATATAGGATGGTGTGTATAGACAGTAGTTATATAGGATGGTGTGTATAGACAGTAGTTATATAGGATGGTAGTTATATAGGATGGTGTGTGTATAGACAGTAGTTATATAGCATGGTGTGTATAGACAGTAGTTATATAGGATGGTGTGTATAGACAGTAGTTATATAGGATGGTGTGTATAGACAGTAGTTATATAGGATGGTGTGTATAGACAGTAGTTATATAGGATGGTGTGTATAGACAGTATAGACAGTAGTTATATAGGATGGTGTGTATAGACAGTAGTTATATAGGATGGTGTGTATAGACAGTAGTTATATAGCATGGTGTGTATAGACAGTAGTTATATAGGATGGTGTGTATAGACAGTAGTTATATAGGATGGTGTGTATAGACAGTAGTTATATAGGATGGTGTGTATAGACAGTAGTTATATAGGATGGTGTGTATAGACAGTAGTTATATAGCATGGTGTGTATAGACAGTAGTTATATAGGATGGTGTGTATAGACAGTAGTTATATAGGATGGTGTGTATAGACAGTAGTTATATGGGATGGTGTGTATAGACAGTATAGACAGTAGTTTATAGGATGGTGTGTATAGACAGTAGTTATATAGGATGGTGTGTATAGACAGTAGTTATATAGGATGGTGTGTGTAGACAGTATAGACAGTAGTTATATAGGATGGTGTGTATAGACAGTAGTTATATAGGATGGTGTGTATAGACAGTAGTTATATAGGATGGTGTGTATAGACAGTAGTTATATAGGATGGTGTGTTTAGACAGTAGTTATATAGGATGGTGTGTATAGACAGTAGTTATTATAGGATGGTGTGTGTATAGACAGTAGTTATATAGGATGGTGTGTAGACAGTAGTTATATAGGATGGTGTCTATAGACAGTAGTTATATAGGATGGTGTGTATAGACAGTATAGACAGTAGTTATATAGGATGGTGTGTATAGACAGTAGTTATATAGGATGGTGTGTATAGACAGTAGTTATATAGCATGGTGTGTATAGACAGTAGTTATATAGGATGGTGTGTATAGACAGTAGTTATATAGGATGGTGTGTATAGACAGTAGTTAGATAGTAGTTATATAGGATGGTGTGTATAGACAGTATAGACAGTAGTTATATAGGATGGTGTGTATAGACAGTATAGACAGTAGTTATATAGGATGGTGTGTATAGACAGTAGTTATATAGGATGGTGTGTATAGACAGTAGTTATATAGGATGGTGTGTATAGACAGTAGTTATATAGGATGGTGTGTATATATAGACAGTAGTTATATAGGATGGTGTGTATAGACAGTATAGACAGTAGTTATATAGGATGGTGTGTATAGACAGTAGTTATATAGGATGGTGTGTATAGACAGTAGTTATATAGGATGGTGTGTATAGACAGTAGTTATATAGGATGGTGTGTATAGACAGTATAGACAGTAGTTATATAGGATGGTGTGTATAGATAGACAGTAGTTATATAGGATGGTGTGTATAGACAGTAGTTATATAGGATGGTGTGTATAGACAGTAGTTATATATATAGGATGGTGTGTATAGACAGTAGTTATATAGGATGGTGTGTATAGACAGTAGTTATATAGGATGGTGTGTATAGACAGTAGTTATATAGGATGGTGTGTATAGACAGTAGTTATATAGGATGGTAGTTATATAGGATGGTGTGTGTATAGACAGTAGTTATATAGCATGGTGTGTATAGACAGTAGTTATATAGGATGGTGTGTATAGACAGTAGTTATATAGGATGGTGTGTATAGACAGTAGTTATATAGGATGGTGTGTATAGACAGTACTTATATAGGATGGTGTGTATAGACAGTATAGACAGTAGTTATATAGCATGGTGTGTATAGACAGTAGTTATATAGGATGGTGTGTATAGACAGTAGTTATATAGCATGGTGTGTATAGACAGTAGTTATATAGGATGGTGTGTATAGACAGTAGTTATATAGGATGGTGTGTATAGACAGTAGTTATATAGGATGGTGTGTATAGACAGTATAGACAGTAGTTATATAGGATGGTGTGTATAGACAGTAGTTATATAGCATGGTGTGTATAGACAGTAGTTATATAGGATGGTGTGTATAGACAGTAGTTATATAGGATGGTGTATATAGACAGTAGTTATATGGGATGGTGTGTGTATTGACAGTATAGACAGTAGTTTTATAGGATGGTGTGTATAGACAGTAGTTATATAGGATGGTGTGTATAGACAGTAGTTATATAGGATGGTGTGTGTAGACAGTATAGACAGTAGTTATATAGGATGGTGTGTATAGACAGTAGTTATATAGGATGGTGTGTATACCCAGTAGTTATATAGCATGGTGTGTATAGACAGTAGTTATATAGGATGGTGTGTTTAGACAGTAGTTATATAGCATGGTGTGTATAGACAGTAGTTATATAGGATGGTGTGTATAGACAGTAGTTATATAGGATGGTGTGTTTAGACAGTAGTTATATAGGATGGTGTGTATAGACAGTAGTTATATAGGATGGTGTGTATAGACAGTATAGACAGTAGTTATATAGGATGGTGTGTATAGACAGTAGTTATATAGGATGGTGTCTATAGACAGTAGTTATATAGGATGGTGTCTATAGACAGTAGTTATATAGGATGGTGTGTATAGACAGTAGTTATATAGGATGGTGTGTATAGACAGTATAGACAGTAGTTATATAGGATGGTGTGTATAGACAGTATAGACAGTAGTTATATAGGATGGTGTCTATAGACAGTAGTTATATAGGATGGTGTGTATAGACAGTAGTTATATAGGATAGTAGTTATATAGGATGGTGTGTGTATAGACAGTAGTTATATAGCATGGTGTGTATAGACAGTAGTTATATAGGATGGTGTGTATAGACAGTAGTTATATAGGATGGTGTGTATAGACAGTAGTTATATAGGATGGTGTGTATAGACAGTAGTTATATAGGATGGTGTGTATAGACAGTATAGACAGTAGTTATATAGGATGGTGTGTATAGACAGTAGTTATATAGGATGGTGTGTATAGACAGTAGTTATATAGCATGGTGTGTATAGACAGTAGTTATATAGGATGGTGTGTATAGACAGTAGTTATATAGGATGGTGTGTATAGACAGTAGTTATATAGGATGGTGTGTATAGACAGTATAGACAGTAGTTATATAGGATGGTGTGTATAGACAGTAGTTATATAGGATGGTGTGTATAGACAGTAGTTATATAGGATGGTGTGTATAGACAGTAGTTATATAGGATGGTGTGTATAGACAGTAGTTATATAGGATGGTGTGTATAGACAGTAGTTATATAGGATGGTGTGTATAGACAGTAGTTATATAGGATGGTGTGTATAGACAGTAGTTATATAGGATGGTAGTTATATGTGGTGTGTGTATAGACAGTAGTTATATAGGATGGTGTGTATAGACAGTAGTTATATAGGATGGTGTGTATAGACAGTAGTTATATAGGATGGTGTGTATAGACAGTAGTTATATAGGATGGTGTGTATAGACAGTAGTTATATAGGATGGTGTGTATAGACAGTATAGACAGTAGTTATATAGCATGGTGTGTATAGACAGTAGTTATATAGGATGGTGTGTATAGACAGTAGTTATATAGGATGGTGTGTATAGACAGTAGTTATATAGGATGGTGTGTATAGACAGTAGTTATATAGGATGGTGTGTATAGACAGTAGTTATATAGGATGGTGTGTATAGACAGTAGTTATATAGGATGGTGTGTATAGACAGTAGTTATATAGGATGGTGTGTATAGACAGTAGTTATATAGGATGGTGTGTATAGACAGTAGTTATATAGGATGGTGTGTATAGACATAGACAGTAGTTATATAGGATGGTGTGTGTATAGACAGTATAGACAGTAGTTATATAGGATGGTGTGTATAGACAGTAGTTATATAGGATGGTGTGTATAGACAGTAGTTATATAGGATGGTGTGTGTAGACAGTATAGACAGTAGTTATATAGGATGGTGTGTATAGACAGTAGTTATATAGGATGGTGTGTATAGACAGTAGTTATATAGCATGGTGTGTATAGACAGTAGTTATATAGGATGGTGTGTTTAGACAGTAGTTATATAGGATGGTGTGTATAGACAGTAGTTATATAGGATGGTGTGTATAGACAGTAGTTATATAGGATGGTGTGTTTAGACAGTAGTTATATAGGATGGTGTCTATAGACAGTAGTTATATAGGATGGTGTGTTTAGACAGTAGTTATATAGGATGGTGTGTATAGACAGTAGTTATATAGGATGGTGTGTATAGACAGTAGTTATATAGGATGGTGTGTATAGACAGTATAGACAGTAGTTATATAGGATGGTGTGTATAGACAGTAGTTATATAGGATGGTGTCTATAGACAGTAGTTATATAGGATGGTGTCTATAGACAGTAGTTATATAGGATGGTGTGTATAGACAGTAGTTATATAGGATGGTGTGTATAGACAGTATAGACAGTAGTTATATAGGATGGTGTGTATAGACAGTATAGACAGTAGTTATATAGGATGGTGTCTATAGACAGTAGTTATATAGGATGGTGTGTATAGACAGTAGTTATATAGGATAGTAGTTATATAGGATGGTGTGTGTATAGACAGTAGTTATATAGCATGGTGTGTATAGACAGTAGTTATATAGGATGGTGTGTATAGACAGTAGTTATATAGGATGGTGTGTATAGACAGTAGTTATATAGGATGGTGTGTATAGACAGTAGTTATATAGGATGGTGTGTATAGACAGTATAGACAGTAGTTATATAGCATGGTGTGTATAGACAGTAGTTATATAGGATGGTGTGTATAGACAGTAGTTATATAGCATGGTGTGTATAGACAGTAGTTATATAGGATGGTGTGTATAGACAGTAGTTATATAGGATGGTGTGTATAGACAGTAGTTATATAGGATGGTGTGTATAGACAGTATAGACAGTAGTTATATAGGATGGTGTGTATAGACAGTAGTTATATAGCATGGTGTGTATAGACAGTAGTTATATAGGATGGTGTGTATAGACAGTAGTTATATAGGATGGTGTATATAGACAGTAGTTATATGGGATGGTGTGTGTATAGACAGTATAGACAGTAGTTATATAGGATGGTGTGTATAGACAGTAGTTATATAGTACGGTGTGTATAGACAGTAGTTATATAGGATGGTGTGTATAGACAGTAGTTATATAGGACGGTGTGTATAGACAGTAGTTATATAGGACGGTGTGTATAGACAGTATAGACAGTAGTTATACAGGATGGTGTGTATAGACAGTATAGACAGTAGTTATATAGGATGGTGTGTATAGACAGTATAGACAGTAGTTATATAGGATGGTGTGTATAGACAGTATAGACAGTAGTTATATAGGATGGTGTGTATAGACAGTAGTTATAATAGGATGGTGTGTATAGACAGTAGTTATAATAGGATGGTGTGTATAGACAGTAGTTATAATAGGATGGTGTGTATAGACAGTATAGACAGTAGTTATATAGGATGGTGTGTATAGACAGTATAGACAGTAGTTATATAGGATGGTGTGTATAGACAGTAGTTATACAGGATGGTGTGTATAGAAAGTAGTTATATAGGATGGTGTGTATAGACAGTAGTTATATAGGATGGTGTGTATAGACAGTATAGACAGTAGTTATGTAGGATGGTGTGTATAGACAGTAGTTATATAGGATGGTGTGTATAGACAGTAGTTATATAGGATGGTGTGTATAGACAGTAGTTATATAGGATGGTGTGTATAGACAGTAGTTATGTAGGATGGTGTGTATAGACAGTAGTTATATAGGATGGTGTGTATAGACAGTAGTTATATAGTATGGTGTGTATAGACAGTAGTTATATAGGATGGTGTGTATAGACAGTAGTTATATAGGATGGTGTGTATAGACAGTATAGACAGTAGTTATATAGGATGGTGTGTGTATAGACAGTAGTTATAATAGGATGGTGTGTATAGACAGTAGTTATATAGGATGGTGTCTATAGACAGTAGTTATACAGGATGGTATGTCTAGACAGTAGTTATATAGGATGGTGTCTATAGACAGTATAGACAGTAGTTATATAGGATGGTGTCTATAGACAGTAGTTATATAGGATGGTGTGTATAGACAGTAGTTATATAGGATGGTGTATAGACAGTAGTTATATAGGATGGTGTGTATAGACAGTATAGACAGTAGTTATATAGGATGGTGTGTATAGACAGTATAGACAGAGTTATATAGGATGGTGTGTATAGACAGTAGTTATAATAGGATGGTGTGTATAGACAGTAGTTATATAGGATGGTGTGTATAGACAGTATAGACAGTAGTTATATAGGATGGTGTGTATAGACAGTAGTTATATAGGATGGTGTGTATAGACAGTAGTTATATAGGATGGTG
The DNA here is from genome assembly GCF_034236695.1 of Oncorhynchus nerka. Classification (NCBI taxonomy): domain Eukaryota; kingdom Metazoa; phylum Chordata; class Actinopteri; order Salmoniformes; family Salmonidae; genus Oncorhynchus; species Oncorhynchus nerka. The sequence continues at coordinate 107,093 of NW_027040030.1, read as the reverse complement.
TGTATAGACAGTATAGACAGTAGTTATATAGGATGGTGTGTATAGACAGTAGTTATATAGGATGGTGTGTATAGACAGTAGTTATATAGGATGGTGTGTATAGACAGTAGTTATATGGGATGGTGTGTATAGACAGTAGTTATATAGGATGGTGTGTATAGACAGTATAGACAGTAGTTATATAGGATGGTGTGTATAGACAGTAGTTATATAGGATGGTGTGTATAGACAGTAGTTATGTAGGATGGTGTGTGTATAGACAGTAGTTATGTAGGATGGTGTGTGTATAGACAGTAGTTATGTAGGATGGTGTGTGTATAGACAGTAGTTATATAGGATGGTGTCTATATACAGTAGTTATATAGGATGGTGTGTATTGACAGTAGTTATACAGGATGGTGTGTATAGACAGTATAGACAGTAGTTATATAGGATGGTGTGTATAGACAGTAGTTATACAGGATGGTGTGTATAGACAGTAGTTATATAGGATGGTGTCTATAGACAGTAGTTATAATAGGATGGTGTGTATAGACAGTAGTTATATAGGATGGTGTGTATAGACAGTAGTTATATAGGACGGTGTGTATAGACAGTATAGACAGTAGTTATACAGGATGGTGTGTATAGACAGTATAGACAGTAGTTATATAGGATGGTGTGTATAGACAGTATAGACAGTAGTTATATAGGATGGTGTGTATAGACAGTATAGACAGTAGTTATATAGGATGGTGTGTATAGACAGTAGTTATAATAGGATGGTGTGTATAGACAGTAGTTATAATAGGATGGTGTGTATAGACAGTAGTTATATGGGATGGTGTGTATAGACAGTAGTTATATAGGATGGTGTGTATAGACAGTATAGACAGTAGTTATATAGGATGGTGTGTATAGACAGTAGTTATATAGGATGGTGTGTATAGACAGTAGTTATATAGGATGGTGTGTATAGACAGTAGTTATGTAGGATGGTGTGTGTATAGACAGTAGTTATGTAGGATGGTGTGTGTATAGACAGTAGTTATATAGGATGGTGTCTATATACAGTAGTTATATAGGATGGTGTGTATTGACAGTAGTTATACAGGATGGTGTGTATAGACAGTATAGACAGTAGTTATATAGGATGGTGTGTATAGACAGTAGTTATACAGGATGGTGTGTATAGACAGTAGCTATATAGGATGGTGTCTATAGACAGTAGTTATAATAGGATGGTGTGTATAGACAGTAGTTATATAGGATGGTGTGTATAGACAGTAGTTATATAGGACGGTGTGTATAGACAGTATAGACAGTAGTTATACAGGATGGTGTGTATAGACAGTATAGACAGTAGTTATATAGGATGGTGTGTATAGACAGTATAGACAGTAGTTATATAGGATGGTGTGTATAGACAGTATAGACAGTAGTTATATAGGATGGTGTGTATAGACAGTAGTTATAATAGGATGGTGTGTATAGACAGTAGTTATAATAGGATGGTGTGTATAGACAGTAGTTATAATAGGATGGTGTGTATAGACAGTATAGACAGTAGTTATATAGGATGGTGTGTATAGACAGTATAGACAGTAGTTATATAGGATGGTGTGTATAGACAGTAGTTATACAGGATGGTGTGTATAGACAGTAGTTATATAGGATGGTGTGTATAGACAGTAGTTATATAGGATGGTGTGTATAGACAGTATAGACAGTAGTTATGTAGGATGGTGTGTATAGACAGTAGTTATATAGGATGGTGTGTATAGACAGTAGTTATATAGGATGGTGTGTATAGACAGTAGTTATATAGGATGGTGTGTATAGACAGTAGTTATGTAGGATGGTGTGTGTATAGACAGTAGTTATATAGGATGGTGTGTATAGACAGTAGTTATATAGGATGGTGTGTATAGACAGTAGTTATATAGGATGGTGTGTATAGACAGTAGTTATATAGGATGGTGTGTATAGACAGTATAGACAGTAGTTATATAGGATGGTGTGTGTATAGACAGTAGTTATAATAGGATGGTGTGTATAGACAGTAGTTATATAGGATGGTGTCTATAGACAGTAGTTATACAGGATGGTATGTCTAGACAGTAGTTATATAGGATGGTGTCTATAGACAGTATAGACAGTAGTTATATAGGATGGTGTCTATAGACAGTAGTTATATGGGATGGTGTGTATAGACAGTATGGACAGTAGTTATATAGGATGGTGTGTATAGACAGTAGTTATATAGGATGGTGTGTATAGATGGTATAGACAGTAGTTATATAGGATGGTGTGTATAGACAGTATAGACAGAAGTTATATAGGATGGTGTGTATAGACAGTAGTTATAATAGGATGGTGTGTATAGACAGTAGTTATATAGGATGGTGTGTATAGACAGTATAGACAGTAGTTATATAGGATGGTGTGTATAGACAGTAGTTATATAGGATGGTGTGTTTAGACAGTAGTTATATAGGATGGTGTGTATAGACAGTATAGACAGTAGTTATATAGGATGGTGTGTATAGACAGTATAGACAGTAGTTATATAGGATGGTGTGTATAGACAGTAGTTATAATAGGATGGTGTGTATAGACAGTAGTTATAATAGGATGGTGTGTATAGACAGTAGTTATAATAGGATGGTGTGTATAGACAGTATAGACAGTAGTTATATAGGATGGTGTGTATAGACAGTATAGACAGTAGTTATATAGGATGGTGTGTATAGACAGTAGTTATACAGGATGGTGTGTATAGACAGTAGTTATATAGGATGGTGTGTATAGACAGTAGTTATATAGGATGGTGTGTATAGACAGTATAGACAGTAGTTATGTAGGATGGTGTGTATAGACAGTAGTTATATAGGATGGTGTGTATAGACAGTAGTTATATAGGATGGTGTGTATAGACAGTAGTTATATAGGATGGTGTGTATAGACAGTATAGACAGTAGTTATGTAGGATGGTGTGTATAGACAGTAGTTATATAGGATGGTGTGTATAGACAGTAGTTATATAGGATGGTGTGTATAGACAGTAGTTATATAGGATGGTGTGTATAGACAGTAGTTATGTAGGATGGTGTGTATAGACAGTAGTTATATAGGATGGTGTGTATAGACAGTAGTTATATAGTATGGTGTGTATAGACAGTAGTTATATAGGATGGTGTGTATAGACAGTAGTTATATAGGATGGTGTGTATAGACAGTATAGACAGTAGTTATATAGGATGGTGTGTATAGACAGTAGTTATAATAGGATGGTGTGTATAGACAGTAGTTATATAGGATGGTGTCTATAGACAGTAGTTATACAGGATGGTATGTCTAGACAGTAGTTATATAGGATGGTGTCTATAGACAGTATAGACAGTAGTTATATAGGATGGTGTCTATAGACAGTAGTTATATAGGATGGTGTGTATAGACAGTAGTTATATAGGATGGTGTGTATAGACAGTATAGACAGTAGTTATATAGGATGGTGTGTATAGACAGTATAGACAGTAGTTATATAGGATGGTGTGTATAGACAGTATAGACAGAAGTTATATAGGATGGTGTGTATAGACAGTAGTTATAATAGGGGTGTGTATAGACAGTAGTTATATAGGATGGTGTGTATAGACAGTATAGACAGTAGTTATATAGGATGGTGTGTATAGACAGTAGTTATATAGGATGGTGTGTTTAGACAGTAGTTATATAGGATGGTGTGTATAGACAGTATAGACAGTAGTTATATAGGATGGTGTGTATAGACAGTAGTTATATAGGATGGTGTGTATAGACAGTAGTTATATAGGATGGTGTGTATAGACAGTAGTTATATGGGATGGTGTGTATAGACAGTAGTTATATAGGATGGTGTGTATAGACAGTATAGACAGTAGTTATATAGGATGGTGTGTATAGACAGTAGTTATATAGGATGGTGTGTATAGACAGTAGTTATAGGGATGGTGTGTATAGACAGTAGTTATGTAGGATGGTGTGTGTATAGACAGTAGTTATGTAGGATGGTGTGTGTATAGACAGTAGTTATATAGGATGGTGTCTATATACAGTAGTTATATAGGATGGTGTGTATTGACAGTAGTTATACAGGATGGTGTGTATAGACAGTATAGACAGTAGTTATATAGGATGGTGTGTATAGACAGTAGTTATACAGGATGGTGTGTATAGACAGTAGTTATATAGGATGATGTCTATAGACAGTAGTTATAATAGGATGGTGTGTATAGACAGTAGTTATATAGGATGGTGTGTATAGACAGTAGTTATATAGGACGGTTTGTATAGACAGTATAGACAGTAGTTATACAGGATGGTGTGTATAGACAGTATAAACAGTAGTTATATAGGATGGTGTGTATAGACAGTATAGACAGTAGTTATATAGGATGGTGTGTATAGACAGTATAGACAGTAGTTATATAGGATGGTGTGTATAGACAGTAGTTATAATAGGATGGTGTGTATAGACAGTAGTTATAATAGGATGGTGTGTATAGACAGTAGTTATAATAGGATGGTGTGTATAGACAGTATAGACAGTAGTTATATAGGATGGTGTGTATAGACAGTATAGACAGTAGTTATATAGGATGGTGTGTATAGACAGTAGTTATACAGGATGGTGTGTATAGACAGTAGTTATATAGGATGGTGTGTATAGACAGTAGTTATATAGGATGGTGTGTATAGACAGTATAGACAGTAGTTATGTAGGATGGTGTGTATAGACAGTAGTTATATAGGATGGTGTGTATAGACAGTAGTTATATAGGATGGTGTGTATAGACAGTAGTTATATAGGATGGTGTGTATAGACAGTAGTTATGTAGGATGGTGTGTATAGACAGTAGTTATATAGGATGGTGTGTATAGACAGTAGTTATATAGGATGGTGTGTATAGACAGTAGTTATATAGGATGGTGTGTATAGACAGTAGTTATATAGGATGGTGTGTATAGACAGTATAGACAGTAGTTATATATGATGGTGTGTGTATAGACAGTAGTTATAATAGGATGGTGTGTATAGACAGTAGTTATATAGGATGGTGTCTATAGACAGTAGTTATACAGGATGGTATGTCTAGACAGTAGTTATATAGGATGGTGTCTATAGACAGTATAGACAGTAGTTATATAGGATGGTGTCTATAGACAGTAGTTATATAGGATGGTGTGTATAGACAGTAGTTATATAGGATGGTGTGTATAGACAGTATAGACAGTAGTTATATAGGATGGTGTGTATAGACAGTATAGACAGTAGTTATATAGGATGGTGTGTATAGACAGTATAGACAGAAGTTATATAGGATGGTGTGTATAGACAGTAGTTATAATAGGATGGTGTGTATAGACAGTAGTTATATAGGATGGTGTGTATAGACAGTATAGACAGTAGTTATATAGGATGGTGTGTATAGACAGTAGTTATATAGGATGGTGTGTTTAGACAGTAGTTATATAGGATGGTGTGTATAGACAGTATAGACAGTAGTTATATAGGATGGTGTGTATAGACAGTATAGACAGTAGTTATATAGGATGGTGTGTATAGACAGTAGTTATAATAGGATGGTGTGTATAGACAGTAGTTATAATAGGATGGTGTGTATAGACAGTAGTTATAATAGGATGGTGTGTATAGACAGTATAGACAGTAGTTATATAGGATGGTGTGTATAGACAGTATAGACAGTAGTTATATAGGATGGTGTGTATAGACAGTAGTTATACAGGATGGTGTGTATAGACAGTAGTTATATAGGATGGTGTGTATAGACAGTAGTTATATAGGATGGTGTGTATAGACAGTATAGACAGTAGTTATGTAGGATGGTGTGTATAGACAGTAGTTATATAGGATGGTGTGTATAGACAGTAGTTATATAGGATGGTGTGTATAGACAGTAGTTATATAGGATGGTGTGTATAGACAGTAGTTATGTAGGATGGTGTGTATAGACAGTAGTTATATAGGATGGTGTGTATAGACAGTAGTTATATAGGATGGTGTGTATAGACACTAGTTATATAGGATGGTGTGTATAGACAGTAGTTATATAGGATGGTGTGTATAGACAGTATAGACAGTAGTTATATAGGATGGTGTGTGTATAGACAGTAGTTATAATAGGATGGTGTGTATAGACAGTAGTTATATAGGATGGTGTCTATAGACAGTAGTTATACAGGATGGTATGTCTAGACAGTAGTTATATAGGATGGTGTCTATAGACAGTATAGACAGTAGTTATATAGGATGGTGTCTATAGACAGTAGTTATATAGGATGGTGTGTATAGACAGTAGTTATATAGGATGGTGTGTATAGACAGTATAGACAGTAGTTATATAGGATGGTGTGTATAGACAGTATAGACAGTAGTTATATAGGATGGTGTGTATAGACAGTATAGACAGAAGTTATATAGGATGGTGTGTATAGACAGTAGTTATAATAGGATGGTGTGTATAGACAGTAGTTATATAGGATGGTGTGTATAGACAGTATAGACAGTAGTTATATAGGATGGTGTGTATAGACAGTAGTTATATAGGATGGTGTGTTTAGACAGTAGTTATATAGGATGGTGTGTATAGACAGTATAGACAGTAGTTATATAGGATGGTGTGTATAGACAGTATAGACAGTAGTTATATAGGATGGTGTGTATAGACAGTATAGACAGTAGTTATATAGGATGGTGTGTATAGACAGTAGTTATAATAGGATGGTGTGTATAGACAGTAGTTATAATAGGATGGTGTGTATAGACAGTAGTTATAATAGGATGGTGTGTATAGACAGTATAGACAGTAGTTATATATGATGGTGTGTGTATAGACAGTAGTTATAATAGGATGGTGTGTATAGACAGTAGTTATATAGGATGGTGTCTATAGACAGTAGTTATACAGGATGGTATGTCTAGACAGTAGTTATATAGGATGGTGTCTATAGACAGTATAGACAGTAGTTATATAGGATGGTGTCTATAGACAGTAGTTATATAGGATGGTGTGTATAGACAGTAGTTATATAGGATGGTGTGTATAGACAGTATAGACAGTAGTTATATAGGATGGTGTGTATAGACAGTATAGACAGTAGTTATATAGGATGGTGTGTATAGACAGTATAGACAGAAGTTATATAGGATGGTGTGTATAGACAGTAGTTATAATAGGATGGTGTGTATAGACAGTAGTTATATAGGATGGTGTGTATAGACAGTATAGACAGTAGTTATATGGGATGGTGTGTATAGACAGTAGTTATATAGGATGGTGTGTTTAGACAGTAGTTATATAGGATGGTGTGTATAGACAGTATAGACAGTAGTTATATAGGATGGTGTGTATAGACAGTATAGACAGTAGTTATATAGGATGGTGTGTATAGACAGTAGTTATAATATGATGGTGTGTATAGACAGTAGTTATAATAGGATGGTGTGTATAGACAGTAGTTATAATAGGATGGTGTGTATAGACAGTATAGACAGTAGTTATATAGGATGGTGTGTATAGACAGTATAGACAGTAGTTATATAGGATGGTGTGTATAGACAGTAGTTATACAGGATGGTGTGTATAGACAGTAGTTATATAGGATGGTGTGTATAGACAGTAGTTATATAGGATGGTGTGTATAGACAGTATAGACAGTAGTTATGTAGGATGGTGTGTATAGACAGTAGTTATATAGGATGGTGTGTATAGACAGTAGTTATATAGGATGGTGTGTATAGACAGTAGTTATATAGGATGGTGTGTATAGACAGTAGTTATGTAGGATGGTGTGTATAGACAGTAGTTATATAGGATGGTGTGTATAGACAGTAGTTATATAGGATGGTGTGTATAGACACTAGTTATATAGGATGGTGTGTATAGACAGTAGTTATATAGGATGGTGTGTATAGACAGTATAGACAGTAGTTATATAGGATGGTGTGTGTATAGACAGTAGTTATAATAGGATGGTGTGTATAGACAGTAGTTATATAGGATGGTGTCTATAGACAGTAGTTATACAGGATGGTATGTCTAGACAGTAGTTATATAGGATGGTGTCTATAGACAGTATAGACAGTAGTTATATAGGATGGTGTCTATAGACAGTAGTTATATAGGATGGTGTGTATAGACAGTAGTTATATAGGATGGTGTGTATAGACAGTATAGACAGTAGTTATATAGGATGGTGTGTATAGACAGTATAGACAGTAGTTATATAGGATGGTGTGTATAGACAGTATAGACAGAAGTTATATAGGATGGTGTGTATAGACAGTAGTTATAATAGGATGGTGTGTATAGACAGTAGTTATATAGGATGGTGTGTATAGACAGTATAGACAGTAGTTATATAGGATGGTGTGTATAGACAGTAGTTATATAGGATGGTGTGTTTAGACAGTAGTTATATAGGATGGTGTGTATAGACAGTATAGACAGTAGTTATATAGGATGGTGTGTATAGACAGTATAGACAGTAGTTATATAGGATGGTGTGTATAGACAGTATAGACAGTAGTTATATAGGATGGTGTATAGACAGTAGTTATAATAGGATGGTGTGTATAGACAGTAGTTATAATAGGATGGTGTGTATAGACAGTAGTTATAATAGGATGGTGTGTATAGACAGTATAGACAGTAGTTATATAGGATGGTGTGTATAGACAGTATAGACAGTAGTTATATAGGATGGTGTGTATAGACAGTAGTTATACAGGATGGTGTGTATAGACAGTAGTTATATAGGATGGTGTGTATAGACAGTAGTTATATAGGATGGTATGTATAGACAGTAGTTATATAGGATGGTGTGTATAGACAGTAGTTATGTAGGATGGTGTGTATAGACAGTAGTTATATAGGATGGTGTGTATAGACAGTAGTTATATAGGATGGTGTGTATAGACAGTAGTTATATAGGATGGTGTGTATAGACAGTAGTTATATAGGATGGTGTGTATAGACAGTAGTTATATAGGATGGTGTGTATAGACAGTAGTTATATAGGATGGTGTGTATAGACAGTATAGACAGTAGTTATGTAGGATGGTGTGTATAGACAGTAGTTATATATGATGGTGTGTATAGACAGTAGTTATATAGGATGGTGTGTATAGACAGTAGTTATATAGGATGGTGTGTATAGACAGTAGTTATGTAGGATGGTGTGTATAGACAGTAGTTATATAGGATGGTGTGTATAGACAGTAGTTATATAGGATGGTGTGTATAGACAGTAGTTATATAGGATGGTGTGTATAGACAGTAGTTATATAGGATGGTGTCTATATACAGTAGTTATATAGGATGGTGTGTATTGACAGTAGTTATACAGGATGGTGTGTATAGACAGTATAGACAGTAGTTATATAGGATGGTGTGTATAGACAGTAGTTATACAGGATGGTGTGTATAGACAGTAGTTATATAGGATGGTGTCTATAGACAGTAGTTATAATAGGATGGTGTGTATAGACAGTAGTTATATAGGATGGTGTGTATAGACAGTAGTTATATAGGACGGTGTGTATAGACAGTATAGACAGTAGTTATACAGGATGGTGTGTATAGACAGTATAAACAGTAGTTATATAGGATGGTGTGTATAGACAGTATAGACAGTAGTTATATAGGATGGTGTGTATAGACAGTATAGACAGTAGTTATATAGGATGGTGTGTATAGACAGTAGTTATAATAGGATGGTGTGTATAGACAGTAGTTATAATAGGATGGTGTGTATAGACAGTAGTTATAATAGGATGGTGTGTATAGACAGTATAGACAGTAGTTATATAGGATGGTGTGTATAGACAGTATAGACAGTAGTTATATAGGATGGTGTGTATAGACAGTAGTTATACAGGATGGTGTGTATAGACAGTAGTTATATAGGATGGTGTGTATAGACAGTAGTTATATAGGATGGTGTGTATAGACAGTATAGACAGTAGTTATGTAGGATGGTGTGTATAGACAGTAGTTATATAGGATGGTGTGTATAGACAGTAGTTATATAGGATGGTGTGTATAGACAGTAGTTATATAGGATGGTGTGTATAGACAGTAGTTATGTAGGATGGTGTGTATAGACAGTAGTTATATAGGATGGTGTGTATAGACAGTAGTTATATAGGATGGTGTGTATAGACAGTAGTTATATAGGATGGTGTGTATAGACAGTAGTTATATAGGATGGTGTGTATAGACAGTATAGACAGTAGTTATATAGGATGGTGTGTGTATAGACAGTAGTTATAATAGGATGGTGTGTATAGACAGTAGTTATATAGGATGGTGTCTATAGACAGTAGTTATACAGGATGGTATGTCTAGACAGTAGTTATATAGGATGGTGTCTATAGACAGTATAGACAGTAGTTATATAGGATGGTGTCTATAGACAGTAGTTATATAGGATGGTGTGTATAGACAGTAGTTATATAGGATGGTGTGTATAGACAGTATAGACAGTAGTTATATAGGATGGTGTGTATAGACAGTATAGACAGTAGTTATATAGGATGGTGTGTATAGACAGTATAGACAGAAGTTATATAGGATGGTGTGTATAGACAGTAGTTATAATAGGATGGTGTGTATAGACAGTAGTTATATAGGATGGTGTGTATAGACAGTATAGACAGTAGTTATATAGGATGGTGTGTATAGACAGTAGTTATATAGGATGGTGTGTTTAGACAGTAGTTATATAGGATGGTGTGTATAGACAGTATAGACAGTAGTTATATAGGATGGTGTGTATAGACAGTATAGACAGTAGTTATATAGGATGGTGTGTATAGACAGTAGTTATAATAGGATGGTGTGTATAGACAGTAGTTATAATAGGATGGTGTGTATAGACAGTAGTTATAATAGGATGGTGTGTATAGACAGTATAGACAGTAGTTATATAGGATGGTGTGTATAGACAGTATAGACAGTAGTTATATAGGATGGTGTGTATAGACAGTAGTTATACAGGATGGTGTGTATAGACAGTAGTTATATAGGATGGTGTGTATAGACAGTAGTTATATAGGATGGTGTGTATAGACAGTATAGACAGTAGTTATGTAGGATGGTGTGTATAGACAGTAGTTATATAGGATGGTGTGTATAGACAGTAGTTATATAGGATGGTGTGTATAGACAGTAGTTATATAGGATGGTGTGTATAGACAGTAGTTATGTAGGATGGTGTGTATAGACACTAGTTATATAGGATGGTGTGTATAGACAGTAGTTATATAGGATGGTGTGTATAGACACTAGTTATATAGGATGGTGTGTATAGACAGTAGTTATATAGGATGGTGTGTATAGACAGTATAGACAGTAGTTATATAGGATGGTGTGTGTATAGACAGTAGTTATAATAGGATGGTGTGTATAGACAGTAGTTATATAGGATGGTGTCTATAGACAGTAGTTATACAGGATGGTATGTCTAGACAGTAGTTATATAGGATGGTGTCTATAGACAGTATAGACAGTAGTTATATAGGATGGTGTCTATAGACAGTAGTTATATAGGATGGTGTGTATAGACAGTAGTTATATAGGATGGTGTGTATAGACAGTATAGACAGTAGTTATATAGGATGGTGTGTATAGACAGTATAGACAGTAGTTATATAGGATGGTGTGTATAGACAGTATAGACAGAAGTTATATAGGATGGTGTGTATAGACAGTAGTTATAATAGGATGGTGTGTATAGACAGTAGTTATATAGGATGGTGTGTATAGACAGTATAGACAGTAGTTATATAGGATGGTGTGTATAGACAGTAGTTATATAGGATGGTGTGTTTAGACAGTAGTTATATAGGATGGTGTGTATAGACAGTATAGACAGTAGTTATATAGGATGGTGTGTATAGACAGTATAGACAGTAGTTATATAGGATGGTGTGTATAGACAGTATAGACAGTAGTTATATAGGATGGTGTGTATAGACAGTAGTTATAATAGGATGGTGTGTATAGACAGTAGTTATAATAGGATGGTGTGTATAGACAGTAGTTATAATAGGATGGTGTGTATAGACAGTATAGACAGTAGTTATATAGGATGGTGTGTATAGACAGTATAGACAGTAGTTATATAGGATGGTGTGTATAGACAGTAGTTATACAGGATGGTGTGTATAGACAGTAGTTATATAGGATGGTGTGTATAGACAGTAGTTATATAGGATGGTATGTATAGACAGTAGTTATATAGGATGGTGTGTATAGACAGTAGTTATGTAGGATGGTGTGTATAGACAGTAGTTATATAGGATGGTGTGTATAGACAGTAGTTATATAGGATGGTGTGTATAGACAGTAGTTATATAGGATGGTGTGTATAGACAGTAGTTATATAGGATGGTGTGTATAGACAGTAGTTATATAGGATGGTGTGTATAGACAGTATAGACAGTAGTTATGTAGGATGGTGTGTATAGACAGTAGTTATATATGATGGTGTGTATAGACAGTAGTTATATAGGATGGTGTGTATAGACAGTAGTTATATAGGATGGTGTGTATAGACAGTAGTTATGTAGGATGGTGTGTATAGACAGTAGTTATATAGGATGGTGTGTATAGACAGTAGTTATATAGGATGGTGTGTATAGACAGTAGTTATATAGGATGGTGTGTATAGACAGTAGTTATATAGGATGGTGTGTATAGACAGTATAGACAGTAGTTATATAGGATGGTGTGTGTATAGACAGTAGTTATAATAGGATGGTGTGTATAGACAGTAGTTATATAGGATGGTGTCTATAGACAGTAGTTATACAGGATGGTATGTCTAGACAGTAGTTATATAGGATGGTGTCTATAGACAGTATAGACAGTAGTTATATAGGATGGTGTCTATAGACAGTAGTTATATAGGATGGTGTGTATAGACAGTAGTTATATAGGATGGTGTGTATAGACAGTATAGACAGTAGTTATATAGGATGGTGTGTATAGACAGTATAGACAGTAGTTATATAGGATGGTGTGTATAGACAGTATAGACAGAAGTTATATAGGATGGTGTGTATAGACAGTAGTTATAATAGGATGGTGTGTATAGACAGTAGTTATATAGGATGGTGTGTATAGACAGTATAGACAGTAGTTATATAGGATGGTGTGTATAGACAGTAGTTATATAGGATGGTGTGTTTAGACAGTAGTTATAATAGGATGGTGTGTATAGACAGTATAGACAGTAGTTATATAGGATGGTGTGTATAGACAGTATAGACAGTAGTTATATAGGATGGTGTGTATAGACAGTAGTTATACAGGATGGTGTGTATAGACAGTAGTTATATAGGATGGTGTGTATAGACAGTAGTTATATAGGATGGTATGTATAGACAGTAGTTATATAGGATGGTGTGTATAGACAGTAGTTATGTAGGATGGTGTGTATAGACAGTAGTTATATAGGATGGTGTGTATAGACAGTAGTTATATAGGATGGTGTGTATAGACAGTAGTTATATAGGATGGTGTGTATAGACAGTAGTTATATAGGATGGTGTGTATAGACAGTAGTTATATAGGATGGTGTGTATAGACAGTATAGACAGTAGTTATGTAGGATGGTGTGTATAGACAGTAGTTATATATGATGGTGTGTATAGACAGTAGTTATATAGGATGGTGTGTATAGACAGTAGTTATATAGGATGGTGTGTATAGACAGTAGTTATGTAGGATGGTGTGTATAGACAGTAGTTATATAGGATGGTGTGTATAGACAGTAGTTATATAGGATGGTGTGTATAGACAGTAGTTATATAGGATGGTGTGTATAGACAGTATAGACAGTAGTTATATAGGATGGTGTGTGTATAGACAGTAGTTATAATAGGATGGTGTGTATAGACAGTAGTTATATAGGATGGTGTCTATAGACAGTAGTTATACAGGATGGTATGTCTAGACAGTAGTTATATAGGATGGTGTCTATAGACAGTATAGACAGTAGTTATATAGGATGGTGTCTATAGACAGTAGTTATATAGGATGGTGTGTATAGACAGTAGTTATATAGGATGGTGTGTATAGACAGTATAGACAGTAGTTATATAGGATGGTGTGTATAGACAGTATAGACAGTAGTTATATAGGATGGTGTGTATAGACAGTATAGACAGAAGTTATATAGGATGGTGTGTATAGACAGTAGTTATAATAGGATGGTGTGTATAGACAGTAGTTATATAGGATGGTGTGTATAGACAGTATAGACAGTAGTTATATAGGATGGTGTGTATAGACAGTAGTTATATAGGATGGTGTGTTTAGACAGTAGTTATATAGGATGGTGTGTATAGACAGTATAGACAGTAGTTATATAGGATGGTGTGTATAGACAGTAGTTATATAGGATGGTGTGTATAGACAGTAGTTATATAGGATGGTGTGTATAGACAGTAGTTATATGGGATGGTGTGTATAGACAGTAGTTATATAGGATGGTGTGTATAGACAGTATAGACAGTAGTTATATAGGATGGTGTGTATAGACAGTAGTTATATAGGATGGTGTGTATAGACAGTAGTTATATAGGATGGTGTGTATAGACAGTAGTTATGTAGGATGGTGTGTGTATAGACAGTAGTTATGTAGGATGGTGTGTGTATAGACAGTAGTTATATAGGATGGTGTCTATATACAGTAGTTATATAGGATGGTGTGTATTGACAGTAGTTATACAGGATGGTGTGTATAGACAGTATAGACAGTAGTTATATAGGATGGTGTGTATAGACAGTAGTTATACAGGATGGTGTGTATAGACAGTAGTTATATAGGATGGTGTCTATAGACAGTAGTTATAATAGGATGGTGTGTATAGACAGTAGTTATATAGGATGGTGTGTATAGACAGTAGTTATATAGGATGGTGTGTATAGACAGTAGTTATATAGGATGGTGTGTATAGACAGTAGTTATATAGGATGGTGTGTATAGACAGTAGTTATAATAGGATGGTGTGTATAGACAGTATTTAAACAGGATGGTGTGTATAGACAGTAGTTATATAGGATGGTGTGTATAGACAGTGTCGTGTCTTTGGCAATGCCGGATTATGTGATATGACACGCTATTCTATACAATTATTTCCCTGTAATATTTCCAGATCACGCTACTCAGGTGAATGTAATTAACTAGAAAGTCGGGGCACCACGAAATAATGTTTATAGAGCTGTTATCTTCCAAATAAACTCTTAAAGACCTCGTAAACTTTTACATCAATAGCAGTCAATATTTAATCGTCACCTTATTCAGTCTCATCTGAAAGTTGTAAATTCTTGGTCTTCACGAACCCTGTCTAACAAGTTGAATCAGCAATACAAAATTTGGTTTAAATATTTATTTACTAAATACCTAAATAATCGCACAGAATTACATAAACACCGAATAGATCATACATTGATTACAAATTATGTCATAAAGGAAAATGTCCCTAGTGGACGGAACAGATATGGCAGCTGGTTACACAAAGAAAAGGTTTTGAGTGAAAGAGCGGGAAGACTGAGGAACAAAGAGAGGAGCCATGCTATCGTAAATACAGTATCTTATGCATTCTAAATAACCGCCCATTTGGAAAAGGAAAATGCAAGAAATATTTACTCTGAGCTGCGCTTCAATAGGTTGGTGGTAGATGGAAGGCTGGTTTGCCCAGCAGGGATTTCTTGTCCTCTGAAGAATGTCTCTGGTGGTAAACTGGATACGTTGTAGTATCGTTGTGTGTTAGACTCAATACATCGTCCGTCCTTTCCTAGCCCATGTTTACAGCTGCTGTTGCTAACTCAACGGCTAGGAGGTATCACTTCTGGAGTGAATAAGAGTTCAAAGTTCATACCAAGTTGCCATACTTTTAAGCTTGTGCTATATTCTGGCTGGTATAGTCGCAATTCATCCTTTCGGCGTGTCGATCGTCACCTTCACATTGAACACAATGCTAATTTCGTTAGGTTATTATCTGAGCCCTTTTAGTGTAGGACCGTCGTCCTCACGTCCTTGGAACAGGAAGTTGAATTTTCGTCAACGGGTTTATATAGTGGTGAAAGATGGGCGTGTTTCATAGTTTACAACCAAAGTCTTTTCACTTGGGCGGGGCCTCTGAGTGAGCAGAGTTTCTCCATGACAAACCGTTCTCTCATTTAAGAAGCTAAAATTACATTTAATCTTTTCACAAATAGTTTCATATTTAAACATTTAAATTGCACAATAATTCCATGTGAATCTGATAACTAGAATGTGTAGACTTTCCAAGATACAGTTGATGTCCTATCATCCGTAATGTGTCAGGCACCAACTGATCTGACATCATATTCATTAAGTACCAACGCATATTTTCAACTGGTTGGATTACCGAAATAGGTTTGATGTCACCAGACTCTCTATGTTAACAAAATGATTTTCAATAGTCACATTGGTAGAGTAGAGAGAGGAAAATGGAGAAAGGTATTTATGGGGGTCATAAACCTCCCCCAACAGGCCAACGTCATGACAACTGTATAGACAGTAGTTATATAGGATGGTGTGTATAGACAGTAGTTATATAGGATGATGTGTATTGACAGTATAGACAGTAGTTATATAGGATGGTGTGTATTGACAGTATAGACAGTAGTTATATAGGATGGTGTGTATTGACAGTATAGACAGTAGTTATATAGGATGGTGTGTATAGACAGTAGTTATATAGGATGGTGTGTGTATAGACAGTAGTTATATAGGATGGTGTGTGTATAGACAGTAGTTATATAGGATGGTGTGTGTATAGACAGTAGTTATATAGGATGGTGTGTATAGACAGTATAGACAGTAGTTATAGAGGATGGTGTGTGTATAGATAGTAGTTATATAGGATGGTAGTTATATAGGATGGTGTGTGTTTAGACAGTAGTTATATAGGATGGTGTGTGTATAGATAGTAGTTATATAGGATGGTAGTTATATAGGATGGTGTGTGTAGACGGTAGACTATAAACCATCCTCGGCTTCAGAGTATATTACTCACTAACGTCCAGTCCCTGGCCAATAAAGCAGATCTCAGGACGAGAATCTCCTTCCAGAGCAACATCAGGGACTGTAACATACTATGTTTTAAGGAATCATGGCCCTCTCGGGATATATTCTCCCCATCCATTCAGCCAGCGGGGTTCAGTGTGCAGACAGGAAGAAAGAATTCTCCGGGGGGAAAAAGGTGGAGGGGTATGTCTCATGATTAACTGGTGACGGTGTGATTAACGTACAGGAACTCAAGTCCTTTTGTTCTCCCAATCTGGATTACCTCACCATCAAATGCCGACTTCATTACCCTCCAATATCATTTTCTTTGGTGATTGTAAAAACTGCAACTGCATATCCTGAGGCTGCATTTATTTATTCTGTGGAGTTAACCATGATTTATTCTGTGGAGTTAACCATTATTTATTCTGTGGAGTTAACCATTATTTATTCTGTGGAGTTAACCATTATTTATTCTGTAGAGTTAACCATTATTTATTCTGTGGAGTTAACCATTATTTATTCTGTGGAGTTAACCATTATTTATTCTGTAGAGTTAACCATCCATTATTTATTCTGTAGAGTTAACCATCCATTATTTATTCTGTAGAGTTAACCATTATTTATTCTGTGGAGTTAACCATTATTTATTCTGTAGAGTTAACCATTATTTATTCTGTAGAGTTAACCATTATTTATTCTGTAGAGTTAACCATTCTTCAGGGTGTGTTTAGAGAGAAACCGTCACATCTCTTTAAAAATCTACTCTCAGCACTATATATATTCCTCTTAACTATCCCTTTCCATGGATCTCTCCCCTCAGTGGATCTCCTCTCAGCAGTGGATCTCTCCCCTCAGTGGATCTCCTCTCAGCAGTGGATCTCTCCCCTCAGTGGATCTCCTCTCAGCAGTGGATCTCCTCTCAGCAGTGGATCTCTCCCCTCAGTGGATCTCCTCTCAGCAGTGGATCTCTCCCCTCAGTGGATCTCTCCCCTCAGTGGATCTCCTCTCAGCAGTGGATCTCTCCCCTCAGTGGATCTCCTCTCAGCAGTGGATCTCCTCTCAGCAGTGGATCTCGTAGGCCATCTGTATGTGGTAGAGTAAACGGTGGGTCTCTAGTCCCTTTAAAAATAATCATGAACAAATTGTGAATAAATTGTGAATAATGATGAGTGAGAAAGTTACATAGGGGGAACTACGTACTTTCTTTCAAATTTATTCCCCAGCGCAACAAAACAGTCACGCCAACACACAGGGCGTATATAAGTTGCCAGTCCAAACATCAGGACAAAATAGTCCGGAGAATAAATACAGGAATAACTCACACCATCAAACACAGAGTAACAAAAACAAGCCCGCACAAATACCCAGCGGGCCTAGTGCCCTTAAATACCCTACAAACAAACCCTAATACAAAACAGGTGTACCCAATTTCTGTAACGGCTCTCTTCTATCTCCTCCTCTGACCAAGAGGTAGAACAAGGATCGGACCAAAATGCAGCGTGATGATGATTCATGATATGTTTTAATAAAGAAAAAACTTTACAAGCAGAAACTACAAAAGTAATGAAATGAAATAATGAAAACCGAAACAGCCCTATCTGGTGCAAACACAAAGACAGGAACAATCACCCACGAAACACTCACAGAATATGGCTGCCTAAATATGGTTCCCAATCAGAGACAACGATACACACCTGACTCTGATTGAGAACCGCCTCAGGCAGCCATAGACTACGTAGACACCCCACAAAACCCCTAAGACAAAAACACACCACAATAACCCATGTCACACCCTGGCCTGACCAAATAAAGAAAGAAAACACAAAATACTAAGACCAAGGCGTGACAACTACCCAAAACAAACGGAAAGGGAATCGATGGCAGCTAATAGCCCGGCGACGACGACCGCCGAGCGCCGCCCGAACAGGAAGAGGCACCATCTTCGGCGAGGTTCGTGACACTGAGCCTACATTGTTACCATGACATTCAAACCCAAAAGGTGGACAGTGTTTCTCTGTCACGGGTGAACAATCTTTTAAACAATAGGAAAATAGCTTCTAAAAGCAGTTGTTACAACAACAGGAAAATAGCTTCTAAAAGCAGTTGTTACAACAACAGGAAAATAGCTTCCAGAATTTAATACTGGTGGACTCAACTAATTAGAGAACAGACGATCGGACCAGAGAGGTCCAGGACCTGAAGAACAGTTTGCAGTTCTCCCAGGGAGAGGTGGATGTCCTCAAAGACACACCCCACCAGGGCACGTGCTCAGCCCCTCCTGTACTCCCTGTTCACCCATGACTACGTGGCCATTCACGCCTCCAACTCAATCATCAAGTTTGCAGACAACACAACAGTAGTGGGTAGCTTGATTAGCAACAATGATGAGACAGCCTAAAGGGAGGAGGTGAGGGCCCTGGCAGAGTGGTGCCAGGAAAATAGCCTTTCCCTCAACGTCAACAAATCGAAGGAGCTGATCGTGGACTTCAGGAAAAGAAGAGAAAGTACACCACTATCCACATCGACAGAACCGCAGCGGAGGTGAACAGCTTCAAGTTCCTCGGTGTACACATCACCGACGATCTGAAATGGCCCACCCAACGCAGAGAACGTGGTGAAGAAGGCACAACAGCGCCTCGTCAACCTCAGGAAGCTGAAGAAATTCTGCTTGGCTCCCTAAGACCCTCACAAACTTTTACAGATGCAAAATTGAGAGCGTCCTGTTGGGCTGTATCACCGCCTGGTACAGCAACTGCACTGCCCACAACAGCAGGGCTCTCCAGAGGGTGGTGAGGTCTGCACAACGCATCACCGTGGGCAAACTACCTGCCCTCCAGGACACCTACAGCACCCGATGTCACAGGAAGGCCATAAAGATCATCAAGGACAACAACCACCCGAGCCACTGCCTGTTCACCCCGCTATCATCCAGAAGGCGAGGTCAGTACAGGTGCATCAAAGCTGGGACCGAGAGACTGAAAAACAGCTTCTATCTCAAGGCCATCAGACTGTTAAACAGCCATCACTAGCAGGCTACTCAACCCTGCACCTTAGATGCTGCTGCCCTGTATACATAGACATGGAATCACTGGTCACTTTAATCATGTTTACATACTGCTTTACTCATCTCATATGTATATACTGTATTCTATTCTACTGTATTTTAGTCTATGCTTTACTCATCTCATATGTACATACTGTATTCTATTCTACTGTATTTTAGTCTATGCTTTACTCATCTCATATGTACATACTGTATTCTATTCTACTGTATTTTAGTCTATGCTTTACTCATCTCATATGTACATACTGTATTCTATTCTACTGTATTTTAGTCAATGCTTTACTCATCTCATATGTATATCCTGTATTCTATTCTACTGTATTTTAGTCAATGCTTTACTCATCTCATATGTATATCCTGTATTCTATTCTACTGTATTTTAGTCAATGCTTTACTCATCTCATATGTATATCCTGTATTCTATTCTACTGTATTTTAGTCAATGCCACTCCAACATTGCTCATCCTAATATTTATATATAAACTCAATAATTTTACTTTAGATTCTTTTGTATAGTTGTGAATTGTTAGATATTACTGTTACTTTTGTTATCATGTTTTGTATGTTTTGTGGACCCCAGGAAGAGTAGCTAATGGGGTTCCATATTAATACACATGCTAACCTCCCCTGTTATTGGTAATGGTGAGAGGTTATCATGTTTTGGAGGCGTGGTCTTTCTGCGTCTAACTTTCTCACTCATCATTATTCGTGATTCATTCATGATTACCTGTAATCATGGGAACGACAACATTCATGTAGAAGTGTTCAGAAACATTATATTCTTATTTACAACAAGATGTACTCTAAAATGACACAATACATTGTTTACCATTAATTTCTATTGGAAACAAACTTAATCCACAACACAAACAAACAAACTGGAAATGCATCCAAGTTTGTAGAGTCAGAAAGTTGATGCAATCATTGCATTCTAGGAATATAGGACCAAATACTAAACTTTTGACTAAATGTAAAACACTATAAATACATTTTTTAAACATTTATGACACCTTCAAATGGAGGGACTAGACACATAAAGTACATTCTTCTCTAAACGGTAAAACAGTTTTGTATGAACATTTCCACTTATAAAAGGTGACATTCTGTACTGTCGCCTCATATAAAACATTTGCTCTTAAATCAAAAATGTTGGAATATAAAGCCAAAATTAAAGTTTTAGCTCCACTGTGTTTAACAATCCTATTTAGAGTATTTTATAGGATTTTTTTGTCGCATAATGTAAAAGGTTCATTACCTTCCTAACCTGGGCATGAATAACTTCCTGTAGTACCAGCACCCCCTGCTGATTGGCTAGGAGCCCTGCATGTGTTGGCAGGGCGGAGCCGGGGCGGGAGCAGTTGAGGATGTACCTCTCGTGTCCAGCGTCGTCACGGTACTCTTCCAGCTGAGAGAAGGTGGTGGGGCAGTCTGAGTAGTTATTAACGTACAGGATCCTCTCTTCCTTACTGCTGCTTCTACTACTGCTGCAGAATGGCTGGTAATACACACATTAATACATTAACACATTAACACATTAACACATTAACACAACACACATTAACACATTAACACATTAACACATTAACACATTAACACATTAACACATTAACATTAACACATTAACACAACACACATTAACACATTAACACAACACAACACACATTAATACATCAACACATTAACACATTAACACATTAACACATTAACACATTAACACATTAACACATTAACACAACACACATTAACACATTAACACATTAACACATTAATACATCAACACAACACACATTAATACATTAACACATTAACACAACACACATTAATACATCAACACATTAACACATTAACACATTAACACATTAACACATTAACACATCAACACAACACACATTAACACATTAACACATCAACACAACACACATTAACACATTAACACATTAACACATCAACACAACACACATTAACACATCAACACAACACACATTAACACATTAACACAACACATTAATACATCACAACACACATTAACACATCAACACAACACACATTAACACATCAACACAACACACATTAACACATTAACACAACACACATTAATACATCAACACAACACACATTAACACATCAACACAACACACATTAATACATCAACACAACACACATTAATACATCAACACAACACACATTAACACATCAACACAACACACATTAATACATCAACACAACACACATTAATACATTAACACATCAACACACATTAACACATTAACACAACACATTAATACATTAACACATTAACACAACAACACATTAATTAACACATCAACACATTAACACATTAACACATCAACACAACACACATTAACACATTAACACATTAACACATTAACACATTAACACAACACACATTAACACATTAACACAACACACATTAACACATTAACACATTAACACATTAACACAACACACATTAACACATTAACACATTAACACATTAACACATTAACACAACACACATTAACACATTAACACATTAACACATTAACACAACACACATTAACACATTAACACATTAACACATTAACACATCAACACACATTAACACATCAACACACATTAACACATCAACACACATTAACACATCAACACACATTAACACATTAACATCATCAACACACATTAACACATTAACACAACAACACATTAACACATCAACAACACACATTAATACATCAACACAACACACATTAATACATCAACACAACACACATTAACACATCAACACACATTAACACATTAACACATTAACACAACACACATTAACACATCAACACACATTAACACATCAACACAACACACATTAACACATTAACACATTAACACATTAACACATTAACACATTAACACAACACACATTAACACATCAACACAACACACATTAATACATCAACACAACACACATTAACACATCAACACAACACACATTAACACATTAACACAACACACATTAACACATCAACACAACACACATTAACACATTAACACATTAACACATCAACACAACACACATTAACACATTAACACATTAACACATTAACACATTAACACAACACACATTAACACATTAACACATTAACACATTAACACAACACACATTAACACATTAACACATTAACACATTAACACATCAACACACATTAACACATCAACACACATTAACACATCAACACACATTAACACATCAACACACATTAACACATTAACACATCAACACACATTAACACATTAACACATCAACACACATTAACACATCAACACACATTAATACATCAACACAACACACATTAATACATCAACACAACACACATTAACACATCAACACACATTAACACATTAACACATTAACACAACACACATTAACACATCAACACACATTAACACATCAACACAACACACATTAATACATCAACACACATTAACACATCAACTGACAACACACATTAACACATTAACTACATACAAGGGTGTATTAACACATCAACACAACACACATTAACACATCAAGGGTGTACAACACACATTAACACATTAACACAACACACATTAAGTACATTAACACAACTGAAGGGTGTACATTAACTACATTAACACAAGTACTACATACTGAAGGGTTAACATGCATTAACACAACACACATCAACTACATACTGATTAACACATTAACTACATACTGAAGGGTGTATTGTGTAGTATGCATTAACTACATTAAGGGTGTATTGTGTAGTATGCAACACATACTGAAGGGTTAACACATTAACACAACACACATTAACACATTAACACTACATACACATTAACACATACTAACACAACACACATCAACTGAAGGGTGTATTGTGTTATGCACATACAACACAACTACATTAAGGGTGTATTGTGTAGTACATTAACACAACACACATTAACACATCAACACAACACACATTAACACATTAACACATCAACACAACACACATTAACTACATTAACACATTAACACATTAATACATTAACACATCAACACAACACACATTAACACATCAACACAAACATGCATTAACACTGAAGGGTCAACACAACTACACTGAAGGGTTAATGCACATCAACTGACAACACACATTAACACATTAACTACAACTGAAGGGTGTATTGTGTAGTATGCAGTTAACACATCAACACAACACACATTAACACATTAACACATACTGAAGGGTGTACACAGTATGCATTAATACATCAACACAACACACTGATTAACACATCAACTACATTAATACATTAACTACATACTGAAGGGTGTATTGTCAACACAACACACTGAGTAGTATGCAGTTAACTACATACTGAACACAGTTAGTACTACATACTGATTAGTAGTTATTAACTACATACTGAAGGGTGTACATATTGTAAGTATGATCCTACACATACTGAAGGGTGTATTGTGTAGTATGCAGTTAGTACTACATACTGAAGGGTGTATTGTGTAGTATGCAGTTAGTACTACATACTGAAGGGTGTATTGTGTAGTATGCAGTTAGTACTACATACTGAAGGGTGTATTGTGTAGTATGCAGTTAGTACTACATACTGAAGGGTGTACTGAGTAGTATGCAGTTAGTACTACATACTGAAGGGTGTACTGAGTAGTATGCAGTTAGTACTACATACTGAAGGGTGTATTGTGTAGTATGCAGTTAGTACTACATACTGAAGGGTGTATTGTGTAGTATGCAGTTAGTACTACATACTGAAGGGTGTACTGAGTAGTATGCAGTTAGTACTACATACTGAAGGGTGTATTGTGTAGTATGCAGTTAGTACTACATACTGAAGGGTGTATTGTGTAGTATGCAGTTAGTACTACATACTGAAGGGTGTATTGTGTAGTATGCAGTTAGTACTACATACTGAAGGGTGTATTGTGTAGTATGCAGTTAGTACTACATACTGAAGGGTGTACTGAGTAGTATGCAGTTAGTACTACATACTGAAGGGTGTACTGAGTAGTATGCAGTTAGTACTACATACTGAAGGGTGTACTGAGTAGTATGCAGTTAGTACTACATACTGAAGGGTGTACTGAGTAGTATGCAGTTAGTACTACATACTGAAGGGTGTACTGAGTAGTATGCAGTTAGTACTACATACTGAAGGGTGTACTGAGTAGTATGCAGTTAGTACTACATACTGAAGGGTGTACTGAGTAGTAAGACATGTCCAGACCTGTTTGTGTTGCTGCTGGCGACTGTAGATCATAAGGTAAAAGCAGAACAATACTAGAACCAGCAGAGAGATGCTCACTGCGATGACTGTCTGAGTGGCCGGGCCCAGAGCTGAAGAGAAGTCCATACTATGCCCAGTACTACATACTGGGGTGTATCTGTGGTATGCAGTGACCCATACTGACCACCTCCCCCAGGTAGAGGTTGACTACATACTGAGGCGGAGTGCAGCCGAGGCCAGACTGCAGTTAGTACTGATGTAGTCATGTTGATGAAGCGTGTAGTGAAATGCAGGTCATACTGGGCCACGCCCTGAGGGTGTTCAAGGCCTCGTACACACGTAGTGCCCGGTGAGCCACCGTCACGGGTGCTTAGGTACAGCATTACTACTTCCTGTGTCTGGGTATGCAGTTAGCTCTCATACTGAAGGGTCTCCCCCTCCATGCAGTTAGTACTACATACTGAAGGGTCGCCACGCCAACTGGCCTACATACTGACATCCCTTTGCTATGCAGTTAGTACTCCTACTGAAGGGTTACTGTCTCCCTCATGTCCCCTCTGAAGGGTCCCTGCTCCTGTCTCCTCATGTCCCCCTCTCCTCCCAGCTCCTGTCTCCCTCTTTACCTACCTCTCCTCCCAGCTCCTGTCTCCTCTTCACCCCCTCTCCTCCCAGCTCCTGCAGCAGTCCTCTGGGTTAGTATAGCAGTGCCCTACCCATTGAGATCTTTTTTCCAGGTGACCAGGGGTACTACATACTGAAGGGTGTATTGAGGCCTGACAGGCCACTACTGAAGGGTGTACTGACTCTCTCCCAGTACATACTGCACGGTGAGATGGCTGGGCTCCAGGTGTAACTACATACTGGAGGGATTACACACCTGTAGGATCAAGATCACCATGGATGACATGTGGAGTTAGAACGAAGGGTGTACAAGTAGTATGCAGTTAGTACTATACTGGGATGTGTGTAGTATGCAGTTATGGGATGTACTGTGTAGTTATTAGATACATACTGAAGGGTGTGTAGTATGCAGTTAGTACAGAAGTGTGTGTGTACGTGTCTGTGTGTGTGTATGCAGTTAGTACAGATGTGTATATGTTAGTACTACATACTGAAGGGTGTATTGCGTGTATGCAGTACTACATACTGTGCGTGTATGCAGTTAGTACTACATACTGAAGGGTTTGTGTGTAGTATGCAGTTAGTACTACATACTGAACTCTATCAGAGAAGAAGTTAGTACTACATAGGTGAGGCAGTATGCAGTTGAGAAACCAAAGGCTGTATGAGTATGCTGTTAGTACTACATACTGAAGAATGTGTGTAGTATGCAGTTAGTACTACATACTGAAAGGTGTATTATGTAGTATGCAGTTAGTACTACATACTGAAAGGTGTACTGAGTAGTATGCAGTTAGTACTACATACTGAAGGCTGCACAGCAATGTCTTAGTACTACATACTGAAGGGTGTGGCGGTTATGATTAGTTTTTGTATTGTGTAGTACCAGTTGAAAGGGGTGTGAGAGTATGCAGTGAACCTCCTGGTTTTGTATATGAAGTACTACATTGACAATGTAGCCAGAGGAGGATGGAAGCTGCAGTTGTCTACTCAAGGGTGTACCTGAGTGCTATGCCTACTACATAGAAGGTGCTGTTGATGGCTACATGTAGAACAGGTTGTGTCATCACAAAACAGAGTGTTTTAATATGCAGTTAGTACTACATACTGAAGGGTGTATTGTGTGTGAATATACCCTGTATGTAGTACCAGTTACAGTGTATGGTTTTATACATACTGAAAAATTATTAGTTAGTACTTACTGAAAAAGTATGCAGTTCCTACATACTGAAGGGTGTTTGTTATGCAGTTAGTACTGAAATGTGTGTATGTTAGTACACATACTGAAGGGTGTATTGTGTAGTATGCAGTTAGTACTACATACTGAAGGGTGTATTGTGTAGTATGCAGTTAGTACTACATACTGAAGGTGTATTGTTGTGTGTGTGTGCAGTTAGTACTACATACTGAAGGGTGTATGTGTGTAGTATGCAGTTAGTACTACATACTGAAGGGTGTGTGTGTGCAGTTAGTACTACATACAGGTGTGTGTGTATGCAGTTAGTACAGAAGTGTGTGTGTAGTATGCAGTTAGTACTACATACTGAAGTGTGTGTAGTATGCAGTTAGTACTACATACTGAAGGGTGTGTGTAGTATACAGTTGTACTACATACTGAAGGGTGTATGTGTAGTATGCAGTTAGTACTACATACTGAAGGGTGTACTGAGTAGTATGCAGTTAGTACTACATACTGAAGGGTGTATTGTAGTATGCAGTTAGTACTACATACTGAAGTGTGTGTGTAGTATGCAGTTAGTACTACATACTGAAGGGTGTATTGTGTAGTATGCAGTTAGTGAAGGGTGTATTGTGTGTATGCAGTTAGTACACATACTGAAGGGTGTGTGTGTAGTATGTTAGTACTACATACTGAAGGGTGTACTGAGTAGTATGCAGTTAGTACTACATACTGAAGGGTGTATTGTGTAGTATGCAGTTAGTACTACATACTGAAGGTGTGTGTAGTATGCAGTTAGTACTACATACTGAAGTGTGTATTGTGTAGTATGCAGTTAGTACTACATACTGAAGGGTGTATTGTGTAGTATGCAGTTAGTACTACATACTGAAGGGTGTGTATTGTGTAGTATGCAGTTAGTACTACATACTGAAGTTGTGTGTGTAGTATGCAGTTAGTACAGGTGTACTGAAGGGTGTGTTGTACATAGGTGTAGTGTATGCAGTTAGTACTACATACTGAAGGGTGTAGTAGTATGCAGAGTAGTGTGCAGTTAGTACTACATACTGAAGGGTGTATTGTGTAGTATGCAGTTAGTACTACATACTGAAGGGTGTACTGAGTAGTATGCAGTTAGTACTACATACTGAAGGGTGTACTGGGTAGTATGCAGTTAGTACTACATACTGAAGGGTGTATTGTGTATGCAGTTAGTACTACATACTGAAGGGTGTATGAGTAGTATGCAGTTAGTACTACTGTTTGTGTTGTGCTGCTGTATTGCAGTAAAAGTGAACAGTTAGTGTGTGTGTTGTACAGTTGTGTGTGTACAGGTGTGTGCAGTAGGTAGTGTGGGAGTAGTGATGATGTCAGTTGTACTACATATGGGTGTGTGTGTAGTGAGCAGGTGTAGTGTGTAGGTACACAGCTTCCAGTGTGTCTGGTGTGTGTTCTCCCTCCCCCTCCACTTCTGTACTACATACTGAAGGGTCCCTTGCTAGTCCTCCTCAGTTCCTGTCTCCTCATCCTGAAGGGTCTATTGTGTGTCTCCTCTTCATGTCCCCCTCTCCTCCCAGCAGTTAGTACTACATCTTCACCCCCTCTCCTCCCAGCTCCTGTCTGTGTGTGTGTCTCCTCTTCAGCAGTGCCCTCTGTGTGTTGTCATGTGTTCATCCCCCAACAGGTGTGTGGCTGTGTCCTCCCAGCTCCTGCAGTAACAGGTGTGTGTGTCTTTGTACAGTTGATGTGTGTGAAAGGTGTGTGGGTACAGGGTGTGGTGTGTTACAGGTGTGTGTGTGACTGTTGATACAGGTGTGTGTGTACAGTGTCTGTACTGGTGTGTGTGTACAGGTGTGCTACTGTGTCCCCTCTCCTCCCAGCTATGCAGTTAGTCCTACATACAGGTGTTTGTGTATCAAGATCACCATACATGGTGTGGTGTACAGGTGTGTGTGTGTTATGCCTGGAGACTGTGTGTTGTGAGGTGTAACACATACTGGGGATACACACCTGTGTGTGTGTGTACAGGTGTGTGTGTGTGTGTGTGTGTCTGTGTGTGTGTGTGTACAGGTGTATGTGTCTACAGGTGTATGCAGTATGAGTGTGTACGTGTGTGTGTACAGGTTTTGTGTGTACATTTGTTGTAACTCTATCAGAGTGAAGTTGTGAACCAGTACAGTCATTTGAGAAACCAAGTGTGTGTGTGTGACAGGTGTTGGCGAGGTGTGTGTGTGAAGGGTACAGGTGTGTGTGTGTTTTTAGGACCTGTGTGTGTGTAGGTTTTGTATTGGTGTGTGTGCCATTGTAACCTACAGAGTGTGTTGTACTGTAGAACGTCATGTGTTTTAATCAGTTATTTGGGTGTGTGTATTTAGTATGGTTTATCTAAAAATGTGTTTGTGTTCCACAATTTTTATTTGTATGAAATGTGTGTGTTGTACAGGTGTGTGTGTAGTACAGGTGTGTGTGTGTTGTACAGGTGTGTGTGTTGTACAGGTGTGTGTGTGTTGTACAGGTGTGTGTGTTGTACAGGTGTGTGTGTGTTGTACAGGTGTGTGTGTTGTACAGGTGTGTGTGTTGTACAGGTGTGTGTGTGTTGTACAGGTGTGTGTGTGTACAGTTTGTACAGGTGTGTGTGTGTTGTACAGGTGTGTGTGTTGTACAGGTGTGTGTGTGTGTGTGTGTGTGTGTGTGTTACAGGTGTGTGTTGTACAGGTGTGTGTTGTACAGGTGTGTGTGTTGTACAGGTGTGTGTTGTACAGGTGTGTGTGTGTACAGGTGTGTGTTGTACAGGTGTGTGTGTTGTACAGGTGTGTGTGTGTTGTACAGGTGTGTGTGTGTACAGGTGTGTGTGTGTAGTTGCCGGGCCCACAGGTGTGTGTGTGTTGTACAGGTGTGTGTGTGTGTGTGTGTTGTACAGGTGTGTGTGTGTTGTACAGGTGTGTGTGTTGTACAGGTGTGTGTGTGTTGTACAGGTGTGTGTGGTGTGTGTGTGTTGTACAGGTGTGTGTGTGTGTGTGTGTTGTACAGGTGTGTGTGTGTTGTACAGGTGTGTGTGTGTGTACAGGTGTGTGTGTGTTGTACAGGTGTGTGTGTACAGGTGTGTGTGTGTTGTACAGGTGTGTGTGTTGTACAGGTGTGTGTGTACAGGTGTGTGTGTACAGGTGTGTGTGTGTTGTACAGGTGTGTGTGTTGTACAGGTGTGTGTGTACAGGTGTGTGTGTACAGGTGTGTGTGTGTGTTGTACAGGTGTGTGTGTGTGTGTGTGTGTGTGTGTGTGTGTGTGTGTGTGTGTGTGTGTGTGTGTGTGTGTGTGTGTGTGTGTGTACAGGTGTGTGTGTGTGTACAGGTGTGTGTGTGTGTGTGTAGTACAGGTGTGTGTGTGTGTGTGTGTGTGTGTGTGTTGTACAGGTGTGTGTGTTGTACAGGTGTGTGTGTGTGTGTGTGTGTAGTACAGGTGTGTGTGTGTGTGTGTGTGTGTGTGTGTGTGTGTGTGTGTGTGTGTGTGTGTGTGTGTGTGTGTGTGTGTGTGTGTGTGTGTGTGTGTGTGTGTGTGTGTGTGTGTGTGTGTGTGTGTGTGTGTGTGGTGTGTGTGTGTGTGTGTGGTGTGTGTGTGTGTGTGTGTGTGTGTGTTTACAGGTGTGTGTGTGTGTGTGTACAGGTGTGTGTGTGTGTGTGTACAGGTGTGTGTGTGTGTGTGTGTGTGTGTGTGGTGTGTGTGTGTGTGTGTGTGTGTGTGTGTGTGTGTGTGTGTGTGTGTGTGTGTGTGTGTGTGTGTGTGTGTAGTACAGGTGTGT
Organism: Oncorhynchus nerka; assembly: GCF_034236695.1. Taxonomy (NCBI): domain Eukaryota; kingdom Metazoa; phylum Chordata; class Actinopteri; order Salmoniformes; family Salmonidae; genus Oncorhynchus; species Oncorhynchus nerka. The sequence continues at coordinate 76,075 of NW_027040030.1, read as the reverse complement.
GTGTGTGTAGTACAGGTGTGTGTGTGTGTGTGTAGTACAGGTGTGTGTGTGTGTGTGTGTGTAGTACAGGTGTGTGGTGTGTGTAGTACAGGTGTGTGGTGTGTGTAGTACAGGTGTGTGTGTGTGTAGTACAGGTGTGTGTGTGTGTGTGTGTGTAGTACAGGTGTGTGGTGTGTGTAGTACAGGTGTGTGGTGTGTGTAGTACAGACCAGGCTGTTAGCTGCCACCTCCAGCAGACTGAGGTAGGCCAGGCGGGGGGGTTCGGCACACAGCAGACGACGCTCTGACCAGCTCAGAAACCTCTGACCCTCAGCATCAATCCACGACCTCAGCCACTGGAGCGCACAGTCACACCGCCACGGGTTCTCTGTAGAGGAGGGTTCATTTATGTAATTCTGTCTCCGGTCCCAGTCAGTTGTGTTTATAAATTATGTTCCTGCTTTCTCTTCCTTCACTGTCCCCTTACTGGGATTGAACCAGTGGTCCTCTGATCACAAACACACCTGGCGACCCGCCGGGACTAGTTGTGCTATATCACCACTGGCAACATTTTACAAGCTAACTACGGAGAGAGTTTAGGACGTGCCCTTCCCTGTACCTGTGACTCTGAGGACCTGCAGGCTGACGAGGGGCTGTAGGGAGGCTGGTCCGAGGGTGTGGAGCTGGTTCCTGCTGAGGTCCAGGAGAGCCAGGGAGGAGAGTCCAGCCAGAGCTTGGTCACCCAGCACCTCTATACTGTTCTCCTGGAGGTGTAGCTCCTGTAGACTCTGTGGGGGGTAGAGGTTAGGGGTCAGGTGTAGACTGTGGGGGTTAGAGGTTAGGGGTCAGGTGTAGACTGTGGGGGGTTAGAGGTTAGGGGTCAGGTGTAGACTGTTCTGTAGGGTTAACCTCTACAGTCTAATCCCTGTCTAAACCGTTGGAGGGGTGGGGGGTTCTGTAGGGTTAACTCTGTCTAATCCCTGTCTAAACCGTTGGAGGGGGACTGTTCTGTAGGGTTAACCCTCTACAGTCTAATCCTTGTCTAAACCGTTGGAGGGAGGGGGGTCTGTAGGGTTAACCCTCTACAGTCTAATCCCTGTCTAAACCGTTGGAGGGAGGGGGTTCTGTAGGGTTAACCCTCTACAGTCTAATCCCTGTCTAAACCGTTGGAGGGGGTTCTGTAGGGTTAACCTCTACAGTCTAATCCCTGTCTAAACCGTTGGAGGGGGGTTCTGTAGGGTTAACCCTCTACAGTCTAATCCCTGTCTAAACCGTTGGAGGGGGGGGGGGGGGTTCTGTAGGGTTAACTCTCTACAGTCTAATCCCTGTCTAAACCGTTGGAGGGGGTTCTGTAGGGTTAACCCTCTACAGTCTAATCCTTGTCTAAACCGTTGGAGGGAGGGGGTTCTGTAGGGTTAACCCTCTACAGTCTAATCCCTGTCTAAACCGTTGGAGGGAGGGGGGTTCTGTAGGGTTAACCCTCTACAGTCTAATCCCTGTCTAAACCGTTGGAGGGGGGGGTTCTGTAGGGTTAACCCTCTACAGTCTAATCCTTGTCTAAACCGTTGGAGGGGGGGGTCTGTAGGGTTAACCCTCTACAGTCTAATCCCTGTCTAAACCGTTGGAGGGAGGGGGTTCTGTAGGGTTAACCCTCTACAGTCTAATCCCTGTCTAAACCGTTGGAGGGGGTTCTGTAGGGTTAACCCTCTACAGTCTAATCCCTGTCTAAACCGTTGGAGGGGGTTCTGTAGGGTTAACCTCTACAGTCTAATCCCTGTCTAAACCGTTGGAGGGGGTTCTGTAGGGTTAACCCTCTACAGTCTAATCCCTGTCTAAACCGTTGGGAGGGGGGTTCTGTAGGGTTAACCCTCTACAGTCTAATCCCTGTCTAAACCGTTGGAGGGGGGGGGTTCTGTAGGGTTAACCCTCTACAGTCTAATCCCTGTCTAAACCGTTGGAGGGGGGGTTCTGTAGGGTTAACCCTCTACAGTCTAATCCCTGTCTAAACCGTTGGAGGGGGGTTCTGTAGGGTTAACCCTCTACAGTCTAATCCCTGTCTAAACCGTTGGAGGGGGTTCTGTAGGGTTAACCCTCTACAGTCTAATCCCTGTCTAAACCGAGGGAGGGGGTTCTGTAGGGTTAACCCTCTAAACAGTCTAATCCCTGTCTAAACCGTTGGAGGGAGAGGGGTTCTGTAGGGTTAACCCTCTACAGTCTAATCCCTGTCTAAACCGTTGGAGGGAGGGGGTTCTGTAGGGTTAACCCTCTACAGTCTAATCCCTGTCTAAACCGTTGGAGGGGGGGGTTCTGTAGGGTTAACCCTCTACAGTCTAATCCCTGTCTAAACCGTTGGAGGGGGGGGTTCTGTAGGGTTAACCCTCTACAGTCTAATCCCTGTCTAAACCGTTGGAGGGGGTTCTGTAGGGTTAACCCTCTACAGTCTAATCCCTGTCTAAACCGTTGGAGGGGGGGGTTCTGTAGGGTTAACCCTCTACAGTCTAATCCCTGTCTAAACCGTTGGAGGGGGGGGTTCTGTAGGGTTAACCCTCTACAGTCTAATCCCTGTCTAAACCGTTGGAGGGGGGGTTCTGTAGGGTTAACCCTCTACAGTCTAATCCCTGTCTAAACCGTTGGAGGGGGTTCTGTAGGGTTAACCCTCTACAGTCTAATCCCTGTCTAAACCGTTGGAGGGGGGGGGTTCTGTAGGGTTAACCTCTACAGTCTAATCCCTGTCTAAACCGTTGGAGGGGGGTTCTGTAGGGTTAACCCTCTACAGTCTAATCCCTGTCTAAACCGTTGGAGGGGGTTCTGTAGGGTTAACCCTCTACAGTCTAATCCCTGTCTAAACCGTTGGAGGGGGGTTCTGTAGGGTTAACCCTCTACAGTCTAATCCCTGTCTAAACCGTTGGAGGGGGTTCTGTAGGGTTAACCCTCTACAGTCTAATCCCTGTCTAAACCGTTGGAGGGGGGGGGTCTGTAGGGTTAACCCTCTACAGTCTAATCCCTGTCTAAACCGTTGGAGGGGGGTTCTGTAGGGTTAACCCTCTACAGTCTAATCCCTGTCTAAACCGTTGGAGGGGGGGGGTTCTGTAGGGTTAACCCTCTACAGTCTAATCCCTGTCTAAACCGTTGAGGGAGGGGGTTCTGTAGGGTTAACCCTCTACAGTCTAATCCCTGTCTAAACCGTTGGAGGGGGTTCTGTAGGGTTAACCTCTACAGTCTAATCCCTGTCTAAACCGTTGGAGGGAGGGGGTTCTGTAGGGTTAACCCTCTACAGTCTAATCCCTGTCTAAACCGTTGGAGGGGGGGGTTCTGTAGGGTTAACCCTCTACAGTCTAATCCCTGTCTAAACCGTTGGAGGGAGGGGGTTCTGTAGGGTTAACCCTCTACAGTCTAATCCCTGTCTAAACCGTTGGAGGGGGGGGTTCTGTAGGGTTAACCCTCTACAGTCTAATCCCTGTCTAAACCGAGGAGGGGGTTCTGTAGGGTTAACCCTCTACAGTCTAATCCCTGTCTAAACCGTTGGAGGGGGGTTCTGTAGGGTTAACCCTCTAATCAGTCTAATCCCTGGGTTAACCCTAAACCCTGTCTGGAGGGGGGTTCTGTAGGGTTAACCCTCTACAGTCTAATCCCTGTCTAAACCGTTGGAGGGGAGGGGTTCTGTAGGGTTAACCCTCTACAGTCTAATCCCTGTCTAAACCGTTGGAGGGGGTTCTGTAGGGTTAACCCTCTACAGTCTAATCCCTGTCTAAACCGTTGGAGGGGGGGGTTCTGTAGGGTTAACCCTCTACAGTCTAATCCTGTCTAAACCGTTGGAGGGGGGGGGGTTCTGTAGGGTTAACCCTCTACAGTCTAATCCCTGTCTAAACCGTTGGAGGGGGGTTCTGTAGGGTTAACCCTCTACAGTCTAATCCCTGTCTAAACCGTTGGAGGGGGGTTCTGTAGGGTTAACCCTCTACAGTCTAATCCCTGTCTAAACCGAGGGAGGGGGGGGGGGTTCTGTAGGGTTAACCCTCTACAGTCTAATCCCTGTCTAAACCGTTGGAGGGAGGGGGGGTTCTGTAGGGTTAACCCTCTACAGTCTAATCCCTGTCTAAACTAACATATGGAAGTGTTTTAAGAAAGTCCCACCAAGGATCATTTAGCTGTTTGATATAAATATCTCTAGTTTAAACAGTCGGATTTGGATGACAACTTTTTTATTATTATTCATTAGATTTCCACAATGGGGCACGGACATTGTAGAACAAGGGTTAAGGGTTAAGGGTTAAGGGTTCAGGGCCAAGGGTTAAGGGTTAAGGGTTCAGGGCCAAGGGTTAAGGGTTAAGGGTTAAGGGTTAAGGGTTAAGGGTTAAGGGTTCAGGGCCAAGGGTTAAGGGTTAAGGGTTAAGGGTTAAGGGTTAAGGGCCAAGGGTTTAAGGGCCAAGGGTTAAGGGTTAAGGGTTCAGGGTTAAGGGTTAAGGGTTAAGGGCCAAGGGTTAAGGGCCAAGGGTTAAGGGTTAAGGGTTCAGGGTTAAGGGTTAAGGGTTAAGTGCCAAGGGTTAAGGGTTAAGGGTTAAGGGTTAAGGGTTAAGTGCCAAGGGTTAAGGGTTAAGTGCCAAGGGTAATGTTTCCTACTGATCTGCAGACCTTTAAATGTCATGTTTGTGTAGGGTTCAAGGGTTAGAGGTCAAGGGTCACGGTTTGAGACTGACCTGCAGCCCAGTAAAGGTGTGATCATGCAGCCGTGTGATCTGATTGGCCGCCAGGTAGAGGATGCGGAGGTGGACCAGGCCGGTGAAGGTGTCGGGGGTTAGCAGGTGGATGAGGTTCCCATTGAGGGCTAACTCTATCAGCGGGCCCTGAGCCAGGAAAGCCCCGGGCTCCAAGGCTGAGATGCTGTTGTTCTGCAGGTAGAGGTAGAGCAGCCGGTCCAGCCCTGACAGGTCCAAACGACGGATGTGGACGATAGCATTATCCTGCAGGAATACTGTCTGGGTGGACAAGAGGGACAGCCTGACATTAATACACACTCTGAGTCACATTACTACACTGAGGAGAACTTAGCTGCTATAGTCTACAAGTCATTACTACACTGAGGAGAATTTAGCTGCTATAGTCTACAAGTCATTACTACACTGAGGAGAATTTAGCTGCTATAGTCTACCAGTCTACAAGTCATTACTACACTGAGGAGAACTTAGCTGCTATAGTCTACAAGTCATTACTACACTGAGGAGAACTTAGCTGCTATAGTCTACAAGTCATTACTACACTAAGGAGAACATAGCTGCTGTAGTCTACAAGTCTACCAAGTCATTACTACACTGAGGAGAATTTAGCTGATATAGTCTGCCAGTCTACAAGTCATTACTATACTGAGGAGAACTTGGCTGTTATAGTCTACCAGTCTACCAGTCTACCATGTCATTACTACACTGAGGAGAACTTAGCTGCTATAGTCTACATGTCATTACTACACTGAGGAGAACTTAGCTGCTATAGTCTAAACGTCATTACTACACTGAGGAGAATTTAGCTGCTGTAGTCTACCATGTCATTACTACTCTGAGGAGAATTTAGCTGCTGTAGTCTACAAGTCATTACTACACTGAGGAGAATTTAGCTGATATAGTCTGCCAGTCTACAAGTCATTACTATACTGAGGAAAACTTGGCTGCTATAGTCTACCAGTCTACAAAGTCATTACTACACTGAGGAGAATTTAGCTGCTATAGTCTACAAGTCATTACTACACTGAGGAGAATTTAGCTGATATAGTCTGCCAGTCTACAAGTCATTACTATACTGAGGAGAACTTGGCTGTTATAGTCTACCAGTCTACCAGTCTACCATGTCATTACTACACTGAGGAGAACTTAGCTGCTATAGTCTACATGTCATTACTACACTGAGGAGAACTTAGCTGCTATAGTCTACATGTCATTACTACACTGAGGAGAATTTAGCTGCTGTAGTCTACCAGTCTACCATGTCATTACTACACTGAGGAGAATTCAGCTGCTATAGTCTACAAGTCATTACTACACTGAGGAGAATTTAGCTGCTATAGTCTACCAAGTCAATGAGGAAAACTTGGCTGCTATAGTCTACCAGTCTACAGTCATTACTACACTGAGGAAAACTTGGCTGCTATAGTCTACAAGTCTACCATGTCATTACTACACTGAGGAGAATTTAGCTGCTATAGTCTACAAGTCAATACTACAGTGAGGAGAATTCAGCTGCTATAGTCTACAAGTCATTACTACACTGAGGAGAATTTAGCTGATATAGTCTACAAGTCATTACTATACTGAGGAGAATTTAGCTGCTATAGTCTACAAGTCATTACTACACTGAGGAGAATTTAGCTGCTGTAGTCTACAAGTCATTACTACACTGAGGAGAATTTAGCTGCTATAGTCTACAAGTCATTGAGGATAATTCAGCTGCTATAGTCTACCAGTCTATCAAGTCACTACTACACTGAGGAGAATTTAGCTGCTGTAGTCTACCAGTCTATCAAGTCATTACTACACTGAGGAGAATTCAGCTGCAATAGTCTACAAGTCATTACTACACTGAGGAGAATTTAGCTGCTATAGTCTGCCAGTCTACCAAGTCAATACTACACTGAGGAGATCTTGGCTGCTATAGTCTACCAGTCTACAAAGTCATTTTAGGCGAAAATTGAATAAGGGGCGGATCCTTAAAACCTGTTTGGGATAGGGGGCAGCATTTTCACGTTCGGATGAAAAGCGTGCCCAGAGTAAACTGCCTGCTACTCAAGCCCAGATGCTAATATATGCATATTATTAGTAGTGTTGGATAGAAAACACTCTGAAGTTTCTAAAACTGTTTGAATGATGTCTGTGAATATAACAGAACTCATATGGCAGGTGAAAACCTGAGAAGAATTCAACCAGGAAGTGGGAAATCTGACGTTTGTAGTTTTACAACTCGTTGCCTATCAAATATACAGTGTCTATGGGGTCATATTGCACTTCCTAAGGCTTCCACTAGATGTCAAAAGTCTTTATAACCTTGTATGAGGCTTCTGCTGTGAAGGAGGGGCGAATGAGAACTGTTTGAGTAAGGGGTCTGCCAGAGTGGCATGAGCTGATCACGCGCGCTCACGTGAGAGGTAGCTGCGTTCCATTGCAATTCTAAAGACAGAGGAATTCTCCGGTTGGAACATTATTGAACATTTATGATAAAAACATCCTAAAGATTGATTCTATACTTCGTTTGACATGTTTCTACGAACTGTAATATAACTTTTTAAACTTTTCGTCTGAACTTTCGCCTGGACTTGCCCGCGCCTCGTGAGTTTGGATTTGTTTATTATTAAACGCGCTAACAAAAGGAGGTATTTGGACATAAATGATGGACTTTATCGAACAAAACAAACATTTATTGTGGAACTGGGATTCCTGGGAGTGCATTCTGATGAAGATCATCAAAGGTAAGTGAATATTTATAATGTAATTTCTGACTTTTACCGACTCCACAACATGGCGGGTATCTGCATGGCTTTTTTTTGTGTGTGAGCGCCGTACTCAGATTATTGCATGGTTTGCTTTTTCCGTAAAGCTTTTTTGAAATCTGACACAGTGGTTGCATTAAGGAGAGGTATATCATTAATTCTGTGCATAATACTTGTATCTTTTATCAAAGTTTATTATGAATACTTCTGTAAATTGATGTGGCTCTCTGAAAATTCACCGGTTGTTTTCGCGGCACAACAATACTGACCATAAAGTGGCAATGTAAATTGAGATTTTTGGATATAATTATTAACTTTATCAAACAAAACGTACATGTATTGTGTAACATGAAGTCCTATGAGTGTCATCTGATGAAGATCATCAAAGGTCAGTGATTACTTTTATCTCTATTTCTGCTTTTTGTGACTCCTCTCTTTGGCTGGAAAAATGGCTGTATGTTTTTTTGTGAGTAGGCTCTGACCTAACATAATCATATGGTGTGCTTTCGCTGTAAAGCCTTTTTGAAATCGGACACGATGGTTAGATTAACAATAATTTAAGCTTTAATTTTGTGTATTGCACTTGTGAATGTATGAAAGTTAAATATTTCTAAAACATACTTTTGAATTTCGCGCTCTGCCTTTTCAGCGGAAGTTGTCGAGAGGTTTCCAACAAGTTTTAAGAGGTTTTAAAAAGCAACCTCAGTGTTTATGGGTTAGTGTGAGTACAGACACAAACCTGTGTATTACAATATATTTACCTGTGTTGTGTCAGGAACTCTCTGTGGGATCTCTCTGAGTCCTACAGATCCACACTCTACAGTCAGGCTGTAGCAGTGACATCCTGATGGACAGGCATCACAGGACAGGGGGAGGAGGAGGGGGAGGAGGAGCAGGGGTAACCTGGGGAACTGAAGGAGAACCATCACACTGAGAGGAGAGGAGGAGGAGGAAGAGGAGAGGAGGAGGGGGAGGAGCAGGGGCAGCCTGGGGAACTGAAGGAGAACCATCACACTGAGAGGAGAGGATGAGCAGAGGAGAGGAGAGGAGAGTAAAGAATGGGAGATCAACATAAGCATAGAAAAAGCCCCCAGAGTGTTCCAAACCAACCTTGTTTCTAGTGATGCTCTACACAGTGATAGTTAACCTTGTTTTTAGTGATGCTCTACACAGTGATAGTTAACCTTGGTTCTAGTGATGCAGTATATAGGCTTCCGAGTGGCCCTGTGGTCTAAGGAACTGCATCTCAGTGCTAGAGGCGTCACTACAGACTCTGGTTCGATCCCGGGCTATATCACAACCGGCCGTGATCGGGAGTCCCATAGGGCGGTGCAGAATTGGCCCAGCGTCAGCCGGTTAGGGGAGGGTTTGGCCGGGGCAGGCTGTCGGGAAAGAGAGGGGAGAAGAGAAAAGGAGGAGAGAAGAGAAAGGGAGGAGAGAAGAGAAAGGGAGGAGAGAAGAGAAAGAGAGGAGAGTGAATGGTGATTGAGTTCTAGTAAAGTAGGGCCTGCTGCAACACATCATATAGTAAAGTAGGGCCTGCTGCAACACATCATATAGGCTTGTAGTAAAGTAGGGCCTGCTGCAACACATCATATAGGCTTGTAGTTAAGTAGGGCCTGCTGCAACACATCATATAGTAAAGTAGGGCCTGCTGCAACACATCATATAGGCCAGTAGGAAAGTAGGGCCTGCTGCAACACAATCATATAGGCCAGTAGGAAAGTAGGGCCTGCTGCAACACAATCATATAGTTAAGTAGGGCCTGCTGCAACACATCATATAGGCCAGTAGGAAAGTAGGGCCTGCTGCAACACAATCATATAGGCCAGTAGGAAAGTAGGGCCTGCTGCAACACAATCATATAGGCCAGTAGGAAAGTAGGGCCTGCTGCAACACATCATATAGGCCAGTAGGAAAGTAGGGCCTGCTGCAACACAATAAGTAAAGTAGGGCCTGCTGCAACATAATCAAAGTTAGGGCCTGCTGCAACACAATCATATAGGCCAGTAGGAAAGTAGGGCCTGCTGCAACACAATCATATAGTTAAGTAGGGCCTGCTGCAACACAATCATATAGGCCAGTAGTAAAGTAGGGCCTGCTGCAACACAATCATATAGGCTTGTAGTTAAGTAGGGCCTGCTGCAACACAATCATATAGGCCTGTAGTAAAGTAGGGCCTGCTGCAACACATCATATAGTAAAGTAGGGCCTGCTGCAACACAATCATATAGGCCTGTAGGAAAGTAGGGCCTGCTGCAACACAATCATATAGGCTTGTAGTTAAGTAGGGCCTGCTGCAACACAATCATATAGTAAAGTAGGGCCTGCTGCAACACAATCATATAGGCCAGTAGGAAAGTAGGGCCTGCTGCAACACAATCATATAGGCCTGTAGTAAAGTAGGGCCTGCTGCAACACAATCATATAGTAAAGTAGGGCCTGCTGCAACACATGTGCTTATTGGTAGGCTGTGTATTGGGGGACCAGGTTTCCCTGGATGTAACTGTTGTCAATGAAGGCTGTGTGTTGGGGGACCAGGTTTCCCTGGATGTAACTGTTGTCAATGAAGGCTGTGTATTGGGGGACCAGGTTTCCCTGGATGTAACTGTTGTCAATGAAGGCTGTGTGTTGGGGGACCAGGTTTCCCTGGATGTAACTGTTGTCAATGAAGGCTGTGTGTTGGGGGACCAGGTTTCCCTGGATGTAACTGTTGTCAATGAAGGCTGTGTGTTGGGGGACCAGGTTCCCCTGGATGTAACTGTTGTCAATGAAGGCTGTGTGTTGGTGCCCTACCACCAGAGTTATCTGCTGTCCTGATGTAACTGGTGATGTCACAGGGCTGGTGGATGTAGGCCAACTTGTTCATTCCCCCGCCCTTTAATCTGTAATCCTGTGGTAAACATGTTATAATCCTGACGGGCAAACGCTTGAGAGATTATCTGCTCTACATAGACAGACACAGTTTACCCTGTCACCCTGACACAATGCAGCTGGGATTCAGAGAGAGAGAGAGAGTTAACACCATGTCAATATAAAACACCTCTAACCTACTGTTTACCTCTACTGTTTACCTCTACTGTTTACCTCTATTGTCTACCTCTACTGTTTACCTCTACTGTTTACCTCTACTGTTTACCTCTACTGTTTACCTCTACTGTCTACCTCTACTGTTTACCTCTACTGTTTACCTCTACTGTTTACCTCTACTGTTTACCTCTACTGTTTACCTCTACTGTTTACCTCTACTGTTTACCTCTACTGTTTACCTCTACTGTTTACCTCTACTGTCTACCTCTACTGTTTACCTCTACTGTCTACCTCTACTGTCTACCTCTACTGTTTACCTCTACTGTTTACCTCTACTGTTTACCTCTACTGTTTACCTGTTTCTACCTCTACTGTTTACCTCTATTGTTTACCTCTACTGTCTACCTCTACTGTTTACCTCTACTGTCTACCTCTACTGTTTACCTCTACTGTTTACCTCTACTGTTTAACTGTATTGTCTACCTCTACTGTCTACCTCTACTGTCTACCTCTACTGTTTACCTCTACTGTCTACCTCTACTGTTTACCTCTACTGTTTACCTCTACTGTCTACCTCTACTGTCTACCTCTACTGTTTGACTGTATTGTTTACCTCTACTGTTTACCTCTACTGTTTACCTCTACTGTCTACCTCTACTGTTTACCTCTACTGTTTAACTGTATTGTTTACCTCTACTGTCTACCTCTACTGTCTACCTCTACTGTTTAACTGTATTGTTTACCTCTACTGTCTACCTCTACTGTTTACCTCTCTACCTCTACTGTCTACCTCTACTGTCTACCTCTACTGTTTACCTCTACTGTTTAACTGTATTGTTTACCTCTACTGTCTACCTCTACTGTCTACCTCTACTGTTTAACTGTATTGTTTACCTCTACTGTCTACCTCTACTGTTTACCTCTACTGTCTACCTCTACTGTTTACCTCTACTGTTTACCTCTACTGTTTACCTCTACTGTCTACCTCTACTGTCTACCTCTACTGTTTACCTCTACTGTTTACCTCTACTGTTTACCTCTACTGTTTACCTCTACTGTTTACCTCTACTGTCTACCTCTACTGTCTACCTCTACTGTTTACCTCTACTGTTTACCTCTACTGTCTACCTCTACTGCTTACCTCTACTGTCTACCTCTACTGTCTACCTCTACTGTTTACCTCTACTGTTTACCTCTACTGTTTAACTGTACTGTTTAACTGTACTATTGACAGTGCATTCAGAAAGTATTCAGACCCCTTGTCTTATTCCACATTTGGTTATGTTACAGCCTTATTCTAAAATTGATTAAATAAAACATTTTCCTCATCAATCTACACACAATAACCCATAATGACATCACAATACCCCATAATGACATCACAATACCCCATAATGACATCACAATACCCCATGATGGCATCACAATAACCCATAATGACATCACAATACCCCATAATGACATCACAATACCCCATAATGACATCACAATACCCCATAATGACATCACAATACCCCATGATGGCATCACAATAACTCATAATGACATCACAATACCCCATAATGACATCACAATACCCCATAATGACATCACAATACCCCATAATGGCAAAGCGAAAACAGGTTTTTATACAGTACCAGTCAACGGTTTGGACACACCTACTCATTCCAGGGTTTTCTTTATTTTTACTATAGTGAAGACATCAAAACTATGAAATAAAACATATGAAATCATGTTGTAACCAAAAATATGTTAAACAAGTAGATTTGAGATTATTCAAAGTAGCCACCATTTGCCTTGATGAAAGCTTTGCACACTCTTGGCATTCTCTCAACCAGCTTCATGAATGCTTTTCCAACAGTCTTGAAGGAGTTCCCACATATGCTGCTTTTCCTTCATTCTGCGGTCCAACTCATCCCAAACCATCTCAATTGGGTTGAGGTCGGGTGATTGTGGAGGCCAGGTCATCTGATGCAGCATTCCATCACTGTCCATGGTCAAATGGCCCTTACACAGCCTAGAGTTGTGTTTTGGGTCATTGTCCTGTTGAAAAACAAATGATAGTCCCACTAAGCCCAAACCAGATGGGATGGCATATCACTGCAGAATTATGTGGTAGCCATGCTGGTTAAGTGTGCCTTGAATTCTAAATAAATCACTGACAGTGTCACCAGCAAAGCACCCCCACTCCAGCACACCTCCTCCTCCATGCTTCACGGTGGGAACCACACATGCGGAGATCATCCGTTCACCTACTCTGCATCTCACAAAGACACAGCGGTTGGAACCACAGGTCTAATGTCCATTGCTCGTGTTTCTTTGCCCAAACAATCTCTTCTTCTTATTGGTATCCTTTAGTAGTTGTCTCTTTGCAGCAATTCAACCATGAAGGCCTGATTCACACAGTCTCCTCTGAACAGTTGATGTTGAGATGTGTCTGTTACTTGAACTCTGTGAAGTATTTATTTGGGAAGCAATCTGAGGTGCAGTTAACTCTGTTGAACTTATCATCTGCAGCAGAGGGAACTCTGGGTCTTCCTTTCCTGTGGCGGTCCTCATGAGAGACAGTTTCATTATAGCGTTTGATGTTTTTTTTTGACTGCACTTGAAGAAACTTTCAAAGTTCTTGAAATGTTCCGTATTGACTGACCTTCATGTGTTAAAGTAATGATGGACTGTCATTTCTGTTTGCTTATTTGAGCTGTTCTTGCCATAATACTGATTTTGGTATTTTTTACCAAATAGGGCTATCTTCTGGAAACCACCCCTACCTTGTCACAACACAACTGATTGGCTCAAAAAGCACTCAGATGGAAATAAATTCCACAAATTAACTTTTACCAAGGCACACCTGTTCATTGAAATGCATTCCAGGTGACTACCTCATGAAGCTGGTTGAGAGAATGTCAAGACAAAGGGTGGCTACTTTGAAGAATCTCAAGTATAAAATATATTTTGATTTGTTTAACACTTCTTTCGTTACTGATTCTACATGATTCCATATCTGTTACTTCATAGTTTTACAATGTAAAAAATAGTAAAAAATAATGAAAAACCCTGGAATGAGTAGGGTTGCCCAAACTTTTGACTGGTTCTGTAAATTGTGGCAAATTTATTTAAGAATATAAAATAAAATAACTTATTTACATAAGTATTCAGACCCTTTGCTATGAAACTCGAAATTGAGCTCAAGTGCATCCTGTTTCCATTGATCATCCATGAGATGATTCAACTACATGATTGGAGTCCATCTGTGGTAAATTCAATTGATTGGACATGATTTGGAAAGGCACACACCTGTCTAGATAAGGTCTCACAGTTGACAATGCATGTCAGAGAAAAAACCAAGCCACGAGGTCGAAGGAATTGTCCGTTGAGCTCCGAGACCAGATTGTGTCGAGGCACAGATCTGGGGAAGGGTACCAAAAAATGTCTGCAGCTGTCACACTGGAATAAATGCATTGGGAGACAGGCGCAGGAACGGGTAATAGGGGGTTTTATTTCCCAAATGCATTGGGAGACAGGCGCAGGAATGCGTAATAGGGGTTTTTATTTCCCCGTGCCTTTACAGCGTGCCGTGTAAAGGCACGGGGACGAACAAACACAGGGCAGAAACCCAAACAAAAGAGTGAGGAGTACCTCGAATAAATAACACAACCTCTTTACCACGATGCTTGGTCCTTTGGTGGTGGAAAGTTCTGTCACGGCTGTTGAAAGAACTGGAACTTCCTTTTTATGACGCCGACAAAAACAACCGTGAAGCTTAAGGCTATAGTGCCAACAAACAAAGACAACTTCCCACACAGAAAGGAGGGAAAAGGGCTACCTAAGTATGGTTCCCAATCAGGGAGTGACAGTACCCACCCCCAAATGTGCAGATTCCGGCCACAAAACCTGAACCTATAGGGGAGGGTCTGGGTGGGCATCCATCCGCGGTGGCGGCTCCGGGACGCAGACTCCGCTCCACCACTGGCTCACCACTTTGGTGGCACCTCCGGTGCGGGGACCCTCGTCGCGGGCCCTGGACTGGGGGCTCCGGGCTGGAGGCCGCCTGACCAAACTAAGGAGAAGGGCCTTGGTCAGGGAGTTGACCAACAACCCTAATGGCTCCAGGGTTCCTCTGTGGAGATGGGAGAACCTTGATGAAAACCTGCTCCAGAGCCTCAGGACCTCAGACTGGGGCGAAGGTTCACCTTCCAATAGGACAACGACCCTAAGCACACAGCCAAGATAACACAGGAGTGGCTTCGGAAACTTGCCTACGGAGCTGTGAGGGGAACGGCACCTCAGGGGAACGGCACCTCAGTACCTCCAGGCTCTGATCAGGCCCTACACCCAAACAAGGGCACTGCGTTCATCCACCTCTGGCCTGCTCGCCTCCCTACCACTGAGGAAGTACAGTTCCCGCTCAGCCCAGTCAAAACTGTTCGCTGCTCTGGCCCCCCAATGGTGGAACAAACTCCCTCACGACGCCAGGACAGCGGAGTCAATCACCACCTTCCGGAGACACCTGAAACCCCACCTCTTTAAGGAATACCTAGGATAGGATAAAGTAATCCTTCTCACCCCCCTTAAAAGATTTAGATGCACTATTGTAAAGTGGCTGTTCCACTGGATGTCATAAGGTGAATGCACCAATTTGTAAGTCGCTCTGGATAAGAGCGTCTGCTAAATGACTTAAATGTAATGTAAATGGAAACAAGTCTCTAAATGTCCTTCAGTGTCGCAGCCAGAGCTCAGACTTGAACCCGATCGAACATCTCTGGAGAGACCTGAAAATAGCTGTGCAGCGACGCTCCCCATCCAACCTGACAGAGCTTGAGAGGATCTGCAGAGAAGAATGGGAGAAACTCCCCAAATACAGGTGTACCAAGCTTGTAGCGTCATACCCAAGAAGACTCGAGGCTGTAATCGCTGCCAAAGGTGCTTCAACAAAGTTCTGAGTAAAGAGTCTGAATTAAATTATGTAAACGTAATATTTAAGTTTTTTTATTTTATATAAATATTCAATCATTTCTAAAAACCCATTTTTGCTTTGTCATTATGGAGTATAGTTTTAAGATTGATGAGGGGAAAAAAATACTTGATCCATTTTAGAATAAGGCTGTAACGTAACAAAATGTGGAATAAGTCAAGGGGTCTGAATCATTTTCAAATGCACTGTAACTCGGACGGACAGACATATGTATGATAGTAAATCACTGAGAGTACAAAACATTAGGTACACTTTCCTAATATTGAGTTGCACCCGCTTTCCCCCTCAGAACAGCCTCAATTCATCGGGACGTGGACTCTACAAATTGACGAAAGCGTTCCACAACATGCTGGCCCACTCCAACGCTTCCCAGAGTTGTGTCAAGTTGACTGTTGTCCTTTGGGTGGTTGACCTTTCTTAATACACACAGGAAACTGTTGAGCGTGAAAAACCCATCAGTGTTGCAGTTCTTGACACAAACCGGTGCGCCTGGCACCTACTACCATACCCTGTTCAAAGGCACTTCAATCTTTCGTCTTTCCCATTCACCCTCTGAATGGCACACAGACACAATCCATAACTCTCAAGGCTTAAAAATCCTTCTTTAACTCGTCTCCTCCCCT